>NW_015119054.1:0-5553 GCF_001443285.1 Poecilia latipinna
TCCCCCCCTGTTTGCCCATAAATTTAAAAAAAAAATCCCGGCCTCGGGCCAAAAAAAAAAAAAAAAAATCAGCATTTCATTTCTCTGTAAATTATATCTAAATAACTATGTCCAATAAGTATTTATAATATGTCCATAAACAATCACTTACAACCTGCAGCCTCCATAAACGTTCTGAATCACTAAATTTGTTGGCTGTGTTTCTGATACACCTGTTAGTTTAATGTTAATTTGCTTAAATAAAAACTTTGTAATTGTTGTTTTTGGAGAGGGAATAATGTAAATGCACAGCTAGAGGAATGTTCTTGCCAGAAATTATAATTTGAAACACTTTGTGTTTCAAAGTGTTTAAACACAAACTGAGTTTAATTTCATTAAATGGCTTATCGTAGCTTCTGTGGGATTTGGAAATGCGCATCCAGCGAATTGGCTTCATGGTTAATGAAGCTGCATACGTTATATTATGCATTCATCGAAGAGCTGCAGTATCAGTCACCATTGTGTACTGTCAACATTTCCTTGAGGAAAGTGTTTAACCTTTGGCAGCATAAGGTTGTGGCAGATCACAGCAGGTGGATTTGTGGTGCGTTTGGAAATGCCCTGGAGAGAGTTTTGAATTCGACTGCAGAGCCAAAGAGGATGCCCTGACCTTCTCTGACATTTGGAGAATAGCAAAGTGGTTTGGAGCTGTCACTCTGCTGTCCATCTGTTCACAGAGCTGCACTTTGACATCACACCAGCAGGTGGCAGGAGCACACTGCTCTGACTGCAGCAGACTTCCTGTATGAAGGGATGCAAGGGCTGAGCTTGGCTGGCAGTTCAGGCATTATCTCACCCCAGTTTGGTTCCATTACACCGACAGAAGGAAAGAGGAGCTGACTCACAGAACCAACAGAGAGAGAAACCCGTCTACTTAAAACTTTATTGAAAGGCTAATTACAGTCAGAGTTGTTTTTTTAGATACAGTCAGTGTAAGAATACCCGGCAGGCTGAAATTTGTAGTGGGTCGTTGTTGCAGTACCCTCAGAAATCATTCTGGTGAAAGACGAGCCTGTACCTCTAGTAATCAGTCCATTCAGTTTAGGTCAGGATGCATTTTTCCTTCATAATTTACTTTACAGTCAATGTCACAATCTTTACACAAAGCAGTTATAGTTGATTCTCATTTCTATTTAACATGAAGCCTTGCATCTCTTCTGAGGACTCAACAAAACTAATGACTCAACAGGAACCTCTAGAAAAACATCATACTTTTGCATCCAGAGAACATTAGAAGAAAGTTGCCAAGAGATCAACAGCAACTTTGAAGCAGCTGCAGAAATGTCTTCAAATATTGGCTGTCTAGTACATGTAACAAGAGCCTTCTTTATTCTTCTTGAATCTTCACTGTGGAACAGGATGGACAGACAGAAGCCTTTTCTTGCAAAAAAAACTTCCAAGTTTTGCAAAAACATATTTAAAGTCTCTTGATATTTGGAAAATGTGCTACAGTTTGATAAAAGCAAGGTTGAACTTTCCTGGGCCTGAAGAAAAATGATGTATGGCAGATCATACATCACCAAAGGAACAGTGTTGTTACAGTGAAACATGGTGGAGGCAACAGCATGCTCTGGGCTTAGTTTTGTTTTTTCTTCTTTTTTTCAACTGGAACTAGAGCTTTTTGAGAGTGGAGGGAAATATAAACAGCTGTGAAATCAGAATATTAAGAGGAATATCATTAATTAGGATAATAATGACTCATTGGAAGCATCCACAAATAACTTAAACATAAAAAATGTTTTAAACCAATCATTGTCATTTTTAATGTCACACACTCAGAGTTTTAAGTGGGATAGGATTGTGAAGTATTTTGTTAAGCAGACAGTAATAAAACAAACCTCGAGACAATAAAATGACTTTTAAGTAGCTCCTATCCATTTCTATAAAAAGACTTCTCTTTTCAGCCAACTCTGGAGTTTAATGTGGTCTCATGGGAAAATGTGAATTAGGCAGAAAGGCATCCAGCATGACCCACAAAGTAATGTCTTGAAGTTAGAAGTTTCTTTTACGCCAGCACTACATTTGTGTGGTCTGCAGACGGAGCAGGACTCGTGGCCTAGTAAGCCAGTAAATAACAGCTTTCTAGATGTGGAGATGGGTCAGGTGGAGTGTGGAGCACCAGCTCTTCGACACTCTCCAGGAAGAATCAGGTATAGAAAATGGAGGGATGAAGAATAATTATAAGACTTGCCCACTTCCACTCCAACTTGGATGCACAATTTTGGCATAAAATGACTAATAAGGCGTGAAATTATAGAGTGGTCACTGGATTAAGTGTAAATGAGGTACGTCCTGTATGTATTAGGCATGTCCTTCTGCAAGAGAAGTCTTGGGGACCATTTTCCACCAAAGTAATGTATTTTTAAACCAGCAAATCATTTCCAAAATTACTTTCCACAACCATCCATCATTATAAACCAGCATATATTAACAGCCATTTCTACTGCTTATAAAAACCCAAGCCATACAAGAGGTTTCTGGTGTAGCAAACTGACTTTTGGAACCAATTTACTACCTGGCAGAAAGACGAGGGAGTATGCAATAGTACTGTCAAATTGTTTGGATCAAAGATTAAATTAAACAAAATTTACTAAATAACATGGAAACTCAGAATGAACCAACTGGCAAAGCGAGGACAAAAACAAAGCTCGACTTTCTTCTCCTCATGTCAGAGGAAGGTCAGAAAATTCTTTCCATCCTGGAGACAGCTGTGGCAAGAATGCACAATGTTATTGGAAACAGATACCATGAGTGGAATATTGCTATTCTTGATTAATCTCACTGTGTCAGGTCATACGTTCATCTTCAGTCTTTGTGGATCTCCACAAGCCAGCATCTAAGCAGCTGCTCCAAAAGACATTACTTTTCCACATTCATGACCTGTGCAGAGACGTCTTCCACCTAAGCTTCTAAGTCACCGATCTGTTCCCACTCAGAGTCTGTGAGAACAGCAGCACTGCAGCAACTTGGGCTTTTGAGTTTAGTTAATGGCACAGGTTAACATTTTGGGCTAATTTAGCTGTGTATGCAAGAGGCTGTCAAGTTTTGACAGCAATGCTCTCAATGTGCTCCAGTCCCTGAGTGAAATATCACCCATGACTCATTGCTTCCTCTGCCATTTTCTTTCTGAGTAATATTTAAGTGACATTAGGAAGTTGGTTGCAAGATTGCTTCCTGGAATCAGTTCAGTGCCACTGAAGTGCAGTGATATATTTTCCGTGTTTGACCTGTTTACGGTGGAACCATATTGGATGTGATCATTGGAGCAGCATCCATATATTAAAGTGCTGGAAGTTTCAGTCTTGCATAACAGGAATGACAGATGACATGAGTCACAGCTGAAAAAAGGAGGTATGTTTAGCTATACATAAATTCACTCGATGATGAGACCATATTTATGCGCATTAGGATATTAATGATGCATTTACCGTTGAAACCAGATATTTACAAGCATAAAAAGACTCGATCTTTTTTAAATGGCTGGCGCATCTCACTAAAAAGTTAGTTACTCTAACCCTGAGCACTAATCATAAACACAAGGAATTAAATGACCAAAACATCAACACAAATGTCACATTATTTAACTGAAAGCAGAAGCTAAGCACGCTAAACATTTTCAAAGTTAGCAAAAATGGTGAAGCGCTAAATGAAGTATTAGCTCCACTATTGGCTTTTTCTTAAATGACACTAAGTCAGATAAAACATTTTCTGATTTAGGTCAATAAGCATTACCAAAATGATTCTTAAATGACAGAATAAGATAACTATTTTCCAAAGTTATAATTCCATTACCTTTTAAAATTTTATTTCATGAGTCTCAAATGTTTTGGGAATCCTTCTGGTTTCAATTTTAGTTGATTCCTTCTGATAGCCCTGGGGAAACTTCATTAAGTGATGGGGGAAAAAATCACTAAGACTTTGTAAGTCCCAAAGTAAGGAGTTTCACCCTAGTTCTAAGTTCTAATATCTACATTTAAACATGGGGTGGAAATGAAAAAGGAGATGAAAAGAAGATTCAGAGGCAGGCTTGATTCATCAGCTTTCAGCCCCTAAATCACCACAACAGAACTGGAAGATAGTGAATTACTTCCATTTATTTGGAAGGAGGCAGACCCCTGTTTTTTTTGTTGAAAGGAAAGAAATTAGCTCATGTTTTACTGGCGACTTGTCTGTAGCTTGTCCTTCTGTAATATTTAACATGATTTCTCATTAATTTATCATAGGTATTTCCAGTATATAACAATTATGAGTCAGTAAAAGTTGATAACTGGTACTTATTCCACAAAATATGATCAGGGATTATTTTGTTGTTGTTCTAAATTTATTCATCAGTAACTTTTTCCAGTGACTGACACATCTCACATCTGTGGGAGAAAATCCATTTTTAGTTGTTCTTTTAAGCAGTTACCACAGATCACATTTCCTGTAACTGGAAAGTATTAAAATTGGTTTCGGCAACTGCAGATTACTACTGCACTTGACCATGCCATTTCAAACTAAAGAACTTTAAAAGTTTTATATCCAGTATCCCTGTAATAAAACAAACCCCAAAGTATTTTATATTTCTCTGGGACAGTGTTGAAAATGATCTAATTCCTCACACCTTGTTTAAAAAAAAATCACAGCTTATTACACTTGGTTGTCTTTCGAACAGCAGACGCTTCCATCATTTGTCGAGCCTTATTGATTTTACATCCGTTTGCAACCAGCATCCGATGATGTCTGAAGGGATGAGAAGCATCTCTGGCGATCGGGTGACCTCTTGGTGTGGAGGAGAGGTGTCGACCTGTCACTTTGCACCAAACGCTTGTCACTATGCCTGCCTGTGAAACCGGCACACGTCTGCTGGTCTGACCGGCTCCGCTGAGGCTGAAGGGTTCGGGGAGTAAGTCATTTCAGTGCACCAAATGGATTTCTATAATTGAAATTTCAAGGGCAGTGGAACAGAGAGTAAAGCTCTCTGCAGTACGAGTGTTTGATGCTCACAACTTACAAATATACACACAACTTCTCAAAGTTCTGAAATGGGCTTTGTCTTAAAATATAAATCATACATTATATGCTTTGTGAATACTAAGCAGGTGAAGAATCCTGCCCCAGCATCTCAATATCAAAGGATCCGTTGGCAGCCATTGGGGATTATACTTGTCATTAAACATTCAATATCGATTGAACATAAAACAATAAAACTATTAATATAAAAATAGGTTTACAAGTGGCACTATACATCAACAATGCATCTGCAAAACATTCACAGTGCTTCACTTTTTCCACATTTTGTTATGTTACAGCCTCAATAAAAAATGTTTAAAATAAAACAAACAATGATCATATTTACGTAGTTAAATGTTCAAGCTGTTTTCTTTCTTTAAAAGAAAACAGCTTGAAGAGAACACAAAGAATCCAGAGATTTTTTGTGTTCTTAGGTTTCTTGCTGAAATGTTTTTCTGGGTAATATCCATCATGTAATGGTTTGAAGATAATCATAGGTAAAATATATAAAGTACAGGATTA
>NW_015119055.1:0-5544 GCF_001443285.1 Poecilia latipinna
TTTTTTTTTGAACTGCCATAAATTTGATTATATACAGATGGTTTGTTGAAGCTGTCTGTTGTTGAGTTTAAAACCAGAACGCCTCGACTGACCCTTTCTGTTTAAAACAGCCGTTTGTGGGCCGACAGACGCCACTGTTATTGTTTTCACGTTTTAAGCCTGCTTAACTTAGGCAACACCTTTCAGCTGCTGCTGGATAAAAAACAGTTTCACTCAACTTGGACTGTTTTGCTAGATCATGTGATTTCCTGACTTTTCCAGCTGCTGGTAAAGCTGCTTGTTTCTCCACGCGGGGGGGGGGGGGGGGAGGCGCGTCCTACCAAATGCTGGTACGGAGGAAAAAACAGAGTATTAAACGCTTTTCCAGAGAATATGAGGCATTACTGTTTTCCTCTGCTATTATGCCCTGCATAATAAGATGCTGTGGACTGTATTATTATGCAGCACAGAGGGGGACAAATTATAGGGCATTAGCTTGCTTTAGAAGTTTTCACAGAGTTTCTGTTTGACATAAATAAGAGTCTTGTATTTTGTCCCGTTGGTGTTTTTTTTTTGTTTGTTTTGTTTTTTTTGTATGGGGCATGTTGGAGAACTTGGTGGGTATAAGCTGCACAATAACGCAAAAGCCCTGCGGCTATAAGGGCCTATTGATGTATTGACAGTGGCGTGTGCTCCAGCTAATTAAAATAAAGTGGGGTGTTTTGATCAGTGCCAGCTACTGACCAGGGAAAGCAGGAGAAAATTCCAGCTGACACATCAGTACAACTCCCTGGATGTTATTGATTGTCAGCGAAGGAGAGAGCAGCTCTTAACGAGTTCAGTTGTGTTTACAGGATTTCAAGAGGGCAAATCGTGTTTATTTTTCACGCACTCGCTCTTTGTGACGTTTAAGACTCTGTGTGACCCAGCGGTGACTCAACTCGCGCAGATAGGAATCTTACTTGTTGCGTGTTTAGGCTCTTATCAGAGGGGAGTGGTGGGAGAAGTTTGCTCCGCCGCCGTCCTCCTCTGTGTCTGGAGGGCCGGTGGAGGAGGGGCTTCGCTGTGATTAAAAGCAGATTGGGAGCGTTTCCTGTTGCAGCGCGCTAACTTCACCAAGGTCTCTCTCTCTCCTCTCTGTGCGCCCATGTGCCACCCTCCCACGGTCTCTCCCTGCCCTGTTTTTCGCTCGATTCCCCCTTCGGACACAATAGTCGGACACATCTGGAGAAACTGGGATTAAAAATAGGTCACGGCTATCAATGCTGTTTCCTCCTTATTCTTTGGTTATCAGAGATGGAGTGGATTGATTTTTTTTTTATCTCAGACTATAATTTATAACCTAGTGTCTTATTAACATGTCGTGTTCTTGTTTTTTTCTGAACACGACAGAAAAATATGTCCTGAGTAAAACCAGGAAATACATGTTCCTATAGTACTAAATTTAGACAGTGTCATTAATGTCTGAGGTCATTATAGTACAGCGCATGCTAATAAATAAATAAGAAAAAACATAAAAGTGTTGTGTAGCAGTAGTATTATAATAACTTATGAGATCATGCAAGCCCTTTAAAGTGTTTAATTTTATATTTGCATTTATTGGTGCAAAGATAAAGGGATGTTTGTTCATCCCTTTGCTGGTTTTTATGACAATTTCAAAGTGTTTTGCTGACATTTTGCACACATTTTAACCACGAGTTACAAATTTGTTTTCCTTTGTACTTCATATATAGCATAAAAATGATCATGAAAATGTCAAAATCAGAATTATAGATACATGTAACAGTTCGTTATATTGCTAGAACTTTTTATTGAACCCCAATTAAACTTTTCTTGGTTTTGATCCGATCCCTCTTGTCTTTTTCCGAAATGTGAGACATGACCTCTGATTGAAGTCAAAATAACTCTATGAAGTTACCTCCAGCTGGTGGATGTTCTTATTGGAGTCCTTTTACCTCATTTGCTTCCAGTCGACTATGAGAAAACTATTAAAAATCGCTTTACATCTGTGTGAGACGTTCTGGTGGGGTAAGAAGTGATGAATGGTTGGTACAAAACGTCCTGTGGCTCAACTTTGAACCCAGAAAAGTTGGTTACAAAGTAACCAAGGCAACAATGCTAAATAAAAGCAAAGGAGGGCTTGGGGGGGGGGAGAGAGACCTGCACTTGAATTTACTTGAGCATAATTTTTTTTCTTCAATTTCTTTTGCATAATTTATTTCATTTTGCAGTTTTAGTCATTTTAATCATCTATCTTAAGATAAATAATTGCATGTTTTATTAAGATGTGTATTCATTTCTGTCACTTCCTTCTTTGCTTTTTTTCTTTCATTATGTCTATTTATTTATTTATTTATTTATTTATTTACTTCCTTTTCATATCCTGGGTTTAGCTTTTTCACATCGATACCCATATTTGACTTTGAAGTCGGGTTTGGTGAAAAATCTCCAAGTTTCCAACTCAAAATTTCAGGAGATATTCTCCTCAAATTTTTCAGTCTTTAAGCTCCGTTACAAAAAACAAGCAGGTTTGGAGATAAGCGGATAAAATTAGAAATCTAAAATGTTCACAAAATCTATTGGCGTAAAAGTTACAAATTCAGATTTTTCAAAGTTTTCACCAGGTTCATTCCAATGTGTGACACACTGTAAAACAAACAACAACAAAAAAAGCCTTCCTCGAGTATGTAGCGAAAAGCGGCGACTACAAAACTCCAAGATGCAGATGGAGGAATGTTAAAAGGAAATGCAAGAAATAAATAAACGGGAGGAAATGACGCGCAAATAAAGGGTTCAAATACTGAAAGAAAAACTATCATGGAAACACTTTTATGGTGAAGTTATACACTATTTGTTGGAGTTTACCTGCAGAAAATAGTAAATTACTCAACCTAAAGTAAAATCTTCTGATTATACTACTTGTTCCATCTGAGAGCGACCAAAAGAAGAAGCGCGTCGCAGGTGTTTGAGTGTGTTCTGCTGCAGCAGTCTGACGGTGTTTGCTCGTGTTTAGGCGGAGGGCGATCGCCTGCCTCCCGGCCACACGGTCAGCCAGCTGGAAACCTGCAAAATCCGCAGCATCCGCGCCGGGACTCTGGAGCGCCTGGTGGAGACGCTGCTGACGGCTTTCGGAGACAACGACCTCACCTACACCTCCATCTTCCTCTCCACCTACAGAGCCTTTGCCAGCACCCAGACTGTACTGAAGCTGCTGCTGGACAGGTATAGGCCGGATAATTTTTAGTTTTGTTTTGTTTTCTTCATTTTTTAAATCTACATAAAAAAGAAGAACATGATATACATACGGAAGAGGATTAGGGCCACTGGCTGACTTTAATCTCAGAATTCTGACTTGAATCTCAGAATTCTGAAATTAAAGTCAAAATTCTGAGATTAAAATCTGACTTTAAACTCAGAAATCTGAGATTAAAGTCAGAACTGTTTTGTTTTTTTTGTTTTTCCAGTGGCCCCAATCCTCTTCCATATGTATATGATTGTGAACGGCTGCAAGTTTATTAAATTGATTTTTTTTTTTTTTTGGTTTTTTTAATCTCTGGCAGGTATGGGAGTGTGGAAGAAAATGATCAGGAAGGCACTGAAAGCAGTGAAGCCATTAGAAAGTGAGACTCGGTTTCAATACGTCACAGTCACTTCCAGCCGAGCTCCTGTTGGCATCAGTGATTAATTACACGCGTCTGTCTCTGTGCACCGACAGCGCCCTGGCTTCCATCCTGCGTGCCTGGCTGGACCAGTGTCCCGAGGACTTCCAGGAGCCTCCGGACTACCCCTGCCTCCACAGGCTGATGGAGTACCTGCGCAAAGCTCTGCCAGGTTCAGAGGCGCTCCGACGTGCAGAGGGTCTGCTAGAGCAGCTGCAGGGTCAGGCCAACATGGACGAAACAGACGGTATCGGTGTTTTTTTTGTTTTGTTTTTTTTGTGTGTGTGTTTAATTTCCTCTCTGTTTTTCGTCAATTTATTTGGAGACTAATAATTTATTTATTTATTTATTTATTTTTTGGTCTGTTTTTAGTTGGTTTCCAGGGAAACAGCTCCTTCTGCCTCGGGGAGGACGAGGAGGTGGAAATTGAAGTCCAGGAGGACTTCCTGTCGTTTGAGGCCGACCTGGTGGCCGAGCAGCTGACCTACATGGACGCGGTAAGAGGAGGGAGAGGAAATGGAAACATTGCACATTTTTATGATGCTTTTCCTCTGAAAATATCCCTCCGTTTACAGCCTTCGTCAGAGGAGGCCGCTGGATGTTTTCTGAACGCCAAATGCAGAAAAATTCAGAAATATTTTAATGTGATGATCCCACAAGAAAACTTTGGAATTTCATATGTTTGTTTAAAATCAAATACTTTGTAAAAAAAAAAAAAAATTGATTAATGTATCCTAGTAAAGTCAGAGAAGCTCATCTTAAGTACATCTGAAAAAGCTTCATTACTGTTTATGAAACCAGATGATGAAAATTTCTCGCGTGTTGCCATCACGTGTGACAAAAAAGTGAATTAAAAAGCCTCACAGAAACTTATCTGTTTTGGATATTTTAAGAAATTTTTTTCTTAAAAAATTAAGAAAATACTTTTTTATTTTTTTTAGAAAATAAGAAAATGTGTAGAGGTTTTTTTTCTCTCTATATATATAAAGTGAAATTTTTGCTCGGCTTTCAGTTTTGGCCCCTTTTCAAGTACTTTACTTTCCCGCCGATTCTTTGATACCTTACTTCGACAAGTAAAAGTAATTGAATAAAAACTTTGAGACTTGACAAAAAGTTAGAAACTTTTTCAAATATCTATATGATCTCAATCTGCACAAGTTGTAGAAGCAAAAGTTGAGCTGTTAGAGCACCAAACATCCATTAGCACCACATACGCCGACTAATTTGAGAAATTACTCAAGCTACTTGAACTTACGCTGCTCTTGTGTGGAAATCCAGCTATTTCTGCGCTGGACTCACAGCTCCTCTTGGCCATACTCAGCAGCAGTTTCTGTATCTTTTCTTTCCAGCTGTTGTTCAAGAAGGTCGTCCCCCACCACTGCCTGGGCTCCATCTGGTCCCAGAGGGACAAGAAGGACAACAAGCACAGCGCTCCCACCATCCGCGCGACCATCACCCAGTTCAACGCCATCGCCGCCTGCGTGGTGAACACGGTGCTGAAGCACAGACAGCTCAGGCCGCACGTCAGGGCGAGGGTCATCCAGCGCTGGATAGACATTGCCCAGGTCAGGAAAAGTCCCAGAAGCATCCCAGATTGCGGACGGAAAGTTGCGGGCCACATTGTGACCGTTTGCTTGGTTTCTCTGCGCAGGAGTGCAGGATACGCAAGAACTTCTCATCCCTGAGAGCGATTGTGTCGGCGCTGCAGTCCAACCCTTTGTACAGACTGAAAAGAGTGTGGGCCTGTGTTCACAAGTAAGCATTCAGCCTCTCCAGTGTGCATAGTAATCTGTTTTAAACAAGTCGGACTTTTGGCAGAATTTCCTGGAAGCAAGTTGCTGCGTTTTTTTTTTTTTTTTTTTTTTTTTTTTTTTTTCACCTCATTTTTCACACCTTTTTTTCTCCC
>NW_015119056.1:0-5543 GCF_001443285.1 Poecilia latipinna
CATGATGTGTCAACACCATAACTGACAATTTACAAAACTTTGATTAAATTTTGTGAAATAAATGCTTAATTTTAGTGTACTGTAAAGATTCCATGGATAGCCTGGATAAAGGCTAGGAGGGTGCTGGCCCGAAAAAGGTTGAGAAACACTGTAATAGAAGATTAAAGGGAAATTATCCTAACATTCAACCGAACTGTGGGAGAAATTTCTTTGAGAGAACCCACTTATGCATGGGAACATGCACATCCAATTCAAAAAGACCAAAGGCCAGAGTTCAAACCCAGGTCCTTCTTGATGCAAGGCATCAGTGCTAACAACTTGCTTCAGAAAACTCCACTACTTCTTGCACTTTTTCCATTGGACATCGCTATCAAGGGATTCTTTTCTTCAGCATGTTAACTAGTCAGGGTTGATGGGAACATTCCCATTAAAGGTTGGAAAAGGGAAAGAGTGGGGGAAAAATGTGCCAAAATGCGGAAAATTTCAAAGAGTGTGAAACATTTGCAGGGGACTGTACCTCAAAATTCAACAAAAATGGTGGAAATTGCACCAAGTTTCTGTTTAGCATGCTTAAAAATTAAGATCACCATGTTTCTGATTAAATGTGTCACTAGAGCAAAGTGTCAGTTTCTTATCCACCTGAGTGAACAGCTTTTAACTTAATTCCTTGCATATCTGGCAACATTTCACTCTCAAAGTTCCGAAGGGCTGAGCAAGCCCTGAGTCAACACTCATTAAATATTAGGTCATGTCAGAAGAGAAACCACAACATGAAACCTTGTAGGAACTAAAACTCTTGTGTAATATCCTGGTGAGAAACGTCGGCATGAACTAGAAGGAGAAGTCACCTCTGGATTGTTTTTTTATTAGGCCCGAGCAGCGAAAGCGTTGTTAGGGCTTATTATAATCGTAGTGTAAGTTAGTACTCTGATTCTGCTTCCGTCAAATGAATTGGCTTTTTGGGGGCTTTAACATATTCAAAAACTTACCAAACTTCACCCAAAATTGCCAAACAAGTAAAATTGTTGGATTGCAAGTGGGCGTGGCCAAACTGCTCTACAGCACCCCCTAACGTAAAATAGGAGAAACCATAAGTCGTAGAGATCTGAAACTCAGCATGTAGGTAGACCACCCCAAATCAAGCAAAATAGTCTCTTGGAGGTACCCCTAAAATGTGCAAGGGGGCACCGCCGAGCTGCGAAGTTGGTGTACAAAAAACCGAAACGCTATAACTTTCACATTAAAAGGTCAATTGGCACCAAACTTGGTATAAGTGATGCTGCTTGGATGCCTAATGATCCTATGTTGTCATGGTCTGACGTCATCTAAACCTTGCTCCCTCAGAATCGGAAGTTGCTTCTTTTACTTGATCTGGTGACAGATGACAGATATCAAGTTGGTCTCACAAACTTTTGCCCACAAACCTTCTCAGTGCAGTTTTCACCACTGCTCATTTTGACATCGTGTTAAATCACTAAGAATCTGTTTTCCAGTTTCAGCTGAAGCAAACATCCTTGGCATTGAACCTGAAGTAGGGATTTACTAACTTAATTGGGGTTTTATCTAAGCATGGCTTAACCCACTTCCAAGCCTGTTTCTGTTTCCTCTATTGATTAAGCTGAAAAACGTCACAGAAGGACACACTGATTGCAAAGGAACATCAAAATTGGATAAAGGAAATCAAATAGGACTTAATATTATGAACTGGAAACTACCTGTCTTTTTCAGCTTTAAAACACCTGATACCCTAATAGTAATGTGCACAAAACACATTTGTCAGTTTGGTTAAGCCTGTTGCAGATATACACTACTTTCTTTGCACTTGATTTGTGTTTGTATGTACAGACTAAGCAGTGCTGTGGAATTGTATTTAACCTGTCTGTCACTAGAGGACCCAAATTTGGGTCCTCTCGTGACAGAGGTGTCAAACTCCAGTCCTCAAGGGCCTCTGTCCTGCAACTTTTAAATTTGCCTCCGCTGCACCACACCTGAAAAGAATAATTAGGTCATTAGCAAGGCTCAGGAGAACCGATCTACACAGGGAGGAGGTAATTAAGCCATTTCATTCCACTGTTTTTTACCTGTGGCACATCTAAACACTGCAGGACAGCGGCCCTTGAGGACTGGAGTTTGACACCCCTGTCATTGTGAATGACAACCTGAGACCAACAGGTTAAATAGGTGAAGGAGAAACCCATGGCAGAGTGCTTGGAGCACCAAGGCTAAGAGGTATTTAGAAACTAATTACACCTGCTTACAAAATAAATGTGTAATTAGTTGCCCTGATCACTTCAGACTTTTCAGTTGTGAGTTGTTTTCACACAGATTTACCCCATGTATGATAGCTAGCTCTATTGTTTGCTTGCCTTTTTACAGTCTTCACATTATTTGGTTTCTTAAGAAAACTAAAGAAGCCACAACAGCTTCATCAAGTTATATTACCTTAACTACAGAGGAAATGATAGTGGTGCTGCCTGGCTGGTTGAAGAATAATCAAATATAGGGTTGGTTTTAACACAAGAAGCATTTTGTTTTTTCTATGAGATTCCATCTGTTTGAAGAAAGATTTCGAAATGAGATGACGACTCACAAGGACAGCTGGAAAGCATAACGAGTCCATTGCTTTTTGAGTGTGTATGTAGATGTTGAGGAGAGCTGTGTCACCTGTCTGAGAGATATAAATCACGCCTTCTGGGAAGAGACTTTGCTTTGGGGAGAGTCTTGTAGTTTGTCAGCACATTGTTTTAGGCCAGGGGTCGGCAACCCAAAATGTTGAAAGAGCCATATTGGACCAAAAAACAAATCTGTCTGGAGCCACAAAAAATTAAAAGCTTTATATAAGTCTTATAGTGAAGGCAAAGCAGGTGTTAAGTGTTTATATTAGCCTATTATCAAAATTACTAAGTGTACATAATTAGCATTCATGATTAAATGTTTATTTTCCCTGCAGTGCGTCCTGGAAAGAATGACGCACCACGTGACTCTGTTGTACGATGTACATTTTTATTATGAAGATTGACAGGGAAAGGGTCTTTTTTTTTCCTTTTGGAACTTGGAAAATCTGCTCCCAAATGCATTTTACATAACGATCGCTCTTTGTAAATAATCACCGTTAAGTGTGCAATAGAAAAAACAACAAAACGGAACGTGCTTAACGTGTCCCTTATCTGGGCAACAAATGGAGTGCAATAAAACGCAACCTGCAGTTATAAAAATAAAGCAGTAGCCTTTTGAAAAGGTAAAGTACCGTATTTTCCGCACTATAAGGCGCACCAGATTATAAGGCGCACCTTCAATGAATGGCCTATTTTAAAACTTTTTCATATATAAGGCGCACCACATTATAAGGCACATAGAATAGACTCTACATAGAGGCTGGAGTTATGTTATGCATCCACTAGATGGAGCTCCACTAAACGGAATGTCAAAACAGTCCAACTCGGGTCGGCGAGGAGAGCCTTCCGGGGCGTGGCCGGATGATGGTCACCCTTCTCCGTTCGCGCACAGCATGTTCGTGGAGAACGTGGTGCTAAATGACCTGCAGACGAGCTGATTCTAGACGGTCAGTAGGTAGATAGGTCAGTCAAACTTTAACAAACCAGCGTTCTGACAACTATCCCAGCATGCACCGCGCGGTTCTTCTTCTACGGGTGAAAATGAAGTCTGCGGCTGCTTACCGTAGTTGCTAGACCTGTTGTGGCTCAATATTGGTCCATATACAAGGCGCATCGGATTACAAGGCGCACTGTCGGCTTTTGAGGACATTGAAGGTTTTTAGGTGCGCCTTATACTGCAGAAAATACGGTATATAAAATTTAATTAATACGCTTTAAGTTTGATTTGTGTGCAAATGCCAAGAAAGTCAGTGCAATGTTAAAACATAGCAGCATCCTCTTCTCTTTTGACATGCAACCATCCTCGGACCTGAACAACAAAACACAATAATATCACTGTCATTCTAAATATATACTGACAAAAATCACTTTATCAATTTATAAAATTGATATAAATTTCATGAATTTATATCAATTTTATAAATTGATATAAGTAATATATTAGTAATAAATATATTTAGTAATATGATTATTACTAAATATATGTGCCTATGACAGGATTGTGTTCTTACATGTTTAATGTAACTTCTGTTTACGGACATCACTGGACAGCTTCTCAACATCGGGCATCTAAGATGTAACTTTAATCTTGACGCGGCAGCTAATGTAGCAAGCCTTCCCTGGAAATGTCTTTCCAAATGCCGTATTTTTCGGACTATTAGCCACTACTTTTTCCCCACGCTTTGAACCATGCAGCTTATAGCCCGGTGTGGCTATGTACATTTCCAGTTTTTTTATTTTTATTTTTTTTTTTAATTTGTAGGTGCGTCTTATAGTATATTAACCAATATATAGTATATAGTATATTAACCAATAAATCATTACTGTTTAAACTTTACCTTTAATAACATAAAGTTACCTAATTTTTAAAGTGCAATCAGTAATACTTTTATAACAAATTTATGTCAGTAATGATTTCTTGGTTAATGTCAAGTTGTCATAACAAAGACATTTTGAATCATGTCAACTTTGTATTAAAAGTGTCATAATTTACCGAATGACACTTTATTACAACAGTCATAAATATTCATGAAGGCTTATTCATGTTCATGACATGTTATGTCATGTTTATGACAGTGTCATGTCTGTCTTATTCACCCCCCTTTAAATAAAGTGTTACCCATTCAGGTAATCCTTCCGCATTGGCAATGAATGCAAATGATTCGGTCCAAGAATTGTAGAATCTCTCCTCTGCTATTTGTCTCCTTTCCCCTTTGCTATCCATGGCCCACCACACACCCATTGGTTTGTTTACAACAGCCACCTGCCTCGCACCCCGCCCAGCTGAAAGAAATGTGTCGCAGGCTGTGACACAAATCTTTGTTGACAGAAATGTTGAAATTTAATATTTATTCTACACATTTTTATAGCATTGGAAAACTTTAAGAATGACTGTGTCATGTTTGTCCTCCTACAGAAACTATATTAAAACAAAAAATATATTTCCCACCGTCATCTTTTTAAATTTTCAAACATTTTTGAAAAAACTCCAGAGAGCCACTAGGGCAGCGCTAAAAAGCCGCATGCAGCTCTAGAGCCGCGGGTTCGCCTCCCCTGTTTTAGGCTCATGTATCATTAATTCTGAAGTGCAGGTTCTCTCTCTTTTATTTCGGTTGTATTAAAACAATGGATTGTGATGAGAGAGACACTTAAGAGTTGGGGTTAAACATCAGCGGCATCTCTGCTTTACACCTGTTTGACTTACAGATATTCTATAGGTGAAGAAAAGTGATGTTTTGATGATGAATATTGCAGTAATATTTTAAAAACATACAAAAAGTTTTGAAAGCGTTAAAGGTTTTGGACTTGAGCATAACACGGAGATGTACCTTCTAGAGGTTGAACGACTACATATTTTTTAAGGTCGACTACATCATGATAATAGTCGAGTCGATGTCGACTAGTCGCGGTGACGTCATAGTGACGTAA
>NW_015119057.1:0-5535 GCF_001443285.1 Poecilia latipinna
AAAAATTTAAATGGGGGGGGGTTCATGTAAAAAAAAAAAAAATTTTTTTTTTTTTTTTTTTTTTTTTTTTTTTTTTTTTTACATATTTAGGGATCTGACTGCGAATGACATTTCAAAGCTGTACAAGTTGTCAATTATCAGCCGGAATTGCGTGATGAAGTCCTGACAGTCCTCAGAATAAAGCAGCACAATATTAGTAAAATATGATACTGAAATATTATTCTTCAATGTTGTGATGACAATACTGATTAAGTCACATTTTTCTCTTTTTCATCCTCATGATTTCCTCAATATATCAGTAAGAGCTACATAAAAATTGGGCATTTAAGGAAGTGATGCATCATCTAGCTGGCCAAATGTTTGATGGACTATCATGATTTGAATGCATTAGGCCTGAATTATAGTAACCTTCTGAATATGTAATCCAAACTGTCCTTTGTGACCGTCAGTTTGCAGACACTAAATAATGCAAAGAAGATTGCTGTCCCATATATTGTGCAGCATCAACACAGGTCAATATTAGTTCATCGCACTGCAGAGCATTAGTTTTACACCCAACAATCCAGTGCAATATTGTGCAGATGTGCACAAGGTTATCTCCCCATTAGTGTCCTTTCGAGTTGCTTTCCACTGACATCCATGTATGAAAATGTGCATCCTGTCCAAACCACACAGTTCTGGTGAGGCTCACGTCTCTAAAGCAGGAAATTCTCCACCTTGAATGCATTACTAGCGTTTGGCATAAACTTTCAAACCATAAATCAATTTTATAGCCTCTGATCACTTTGCTCTAGTAAGCCTTTGCCTCATGTGCCCACGAATGACATAGGATGTTTTAAGTATCTCCTGTTTATTGTTCATTATCTGTTTTGTGCAAACAGTCAGCAATTAATTACTCAGCAGGTTCAGATTTATACAGTAACATTGTTTAAGGTACATCTTCCTGAGAAATTCTGATGTCAAATCACTGCTATAAAAACGTTTCCAATTCGAAACACAACCGATTTTATTCACAAAGGTTTTAATATGTCATTCTTAAATGTCCTACAATATTTAGGCAACAACACCGACACAAATTTGCAGAGCAGATGGACCACTCATACAATCTTCTTTTCTAAACTTCAAAGTAATTTGATAGAAAAAGTCAATAAAAAAATGTAAACTACAACAAACAAATCACCTGAAATCCAGAAGTGTAAAACATAGATTTTCTCATAAACGCATAAATCCACAGCCTTACATTCACAATGCGCAACCTGCAGTGGGTTTTATCTGGGTGTGCCCTACGCTCACATTCAAAGTGGCAAATCTCAACATTTGTTTAAAAATTATGCTGCAACTGTTTCTCTGCTGCATGCACTTTTGATAAATGAGGCCCAGCGGGTGCAGTATATCTGAGAACAAATGTGTCTTACACGAAGCGTCGCGTGCTTCCCTACCTTGTAGGTTCGACAGGACGGATTGAAGGCGTTTGTTCCACAAACAAACAGGGTGTCACCGTTTTGCTGCAGGAGGACTTTGATGAAATTGTGACACTCATCCTTCAGGGAGCAGAGAGCAGGATAAAAGAACAAAACAGAGAGAAAGTGAGCGGTGTCATTTCTGTCTTTATACTTTCACACTAATAGCAACATTTGACTCACAGATCAATAAGTTTGTTCTTCCTTTTTTTTTGGCTTTCTGGTAAAGTACATGTCATCCATGTGTAGCAAACACTAACTTTTCATCAGGGGACGCAATGTTTTCAGCTGACTTTAATGGCCTTGTTTTTAATGAAACAATAAATCCTTTTGCATAAAATTACACGAATGAAAGATATGAAGATTCCCACTGATGAACTTTATAAATTATGTAAACCATAAAAAACAAGTGGATGCATCTTCAGGGTCTTATGTCAATGTCTGTGTGTGTGTGTGTGTGTGTGTGCGTGTGTGTGTGTGTGAAGAAAAACAAAATAGAGAGACTCGGTTATTAAATCTGATGTGAACTTGTGTAAAACGTGACATGTTCGTAAATTGTGATGAATGTGTTACCTTATGCTTTCCTTTCATTCGGCAAGTGTCCACGTCTGCCTGTCTGGACTTCCAGGTCATTTTCTGAGAAAAAAAAAAGAGCGAAATAATCGATGTAAACAGGACACAGAGAGAAGGAGAGTTTCTGAGAGTAAACAGACTAAACATTTAGGCGGGAAAAAAAGCCCGAGCAGACAGCTCAATATCCATCCATACAGGGATCAATAATCATCATCTGAGATTCCCCGTCATTGATTCCCCACATCAGGAAACTGCTCTGAGACCAACTTTATTCTGAGCACTGACGGATGATCTGTTTACTGCTCTGAAAACCTAATTTCTCTGCCAGAGAGGTGGAAGCACAACGCAGGCCGCAGATCAGAGCCGCTTCTATCCAAGGACAAATTCCACCCTATAGTCCACACCCTGATTAATCAATGCTAAGCCACATGCGCGATCATGCACCAACACTAACACACATGCACCATTCGTTGTGTGGCCTGAGGGTCAACGCTCAGCCACAGGTTCAGACCACCGTGCGCCCCGCCGCTGTTGTGAAGCATGTTTGGAGCTCAGCCGCTGATTAAAGACCCTCGGTCATCAATCAGTCTTCGCCTCTCCTCACCAGCCTTTCATCTGCAGCCCGCTCTCATTAAGACCCACTCACCGGGCTTATACATGTGGAGGAGACGGAGGGTGGTTGTGTACAAGAGAACGCCCTTGTTTTGAGCTTTGTTTGCATCTGTTATGTTAAGGCCAATGGATGCCAGTGAGGAGAGGGTAAAAAGAAGAAGAGAATGGACACTGCAGCAAAGGTGTGGTGAAAATATCAGATACTGTTTAAATATTTTAAATGGTTGAAGTTCCCTTTTGGTCAACATTAACAGTACTGTGCAGAAGTTTAAAACCGGCCTTTCTTGAATTCTTGATATTCTCTTAAGCAATATCTTTGCAGGCCTTCGAAAAAGCTGCCACAGTTTTGAGTGATTGGGTGTTTTTTTTTGTTTTTTCGCTGATTTTTATTCCAGGCCCGGTACCTGATTATGTTAGCATGTTCTGCACTTTAGATTGCAGTGCTGATAGTTTCTCGAGCACTTGAACAGCCCGAAAGACTGTTTTGAAAGCATCCGATAATGGACCAGAGATATGCATCATCTACTGTCTGCAAAGTTTTCAGCTAATTGCTCATCGGGAATCAACTTGGTGGAGCTAAAACAGATGTATGCCCACAAAAGTCTGTTATTTTCAGTACTGCTTTGGGACATGCTGCTGACAAGAAAGCAAACAACCAAATTGTAAAAAAATAAAAAATAAAAAAAAAAACAATGCGCAAAAAGATGTTAATTTGACATTTGAATCCTGAAGAAATACTGATAAAGACCATTTCAAAATATTAAAAGAAAGTCTGGCTCTTTGGAGCCAAAATATAAAGATGGCTGTTGACGTGTCTGCAGCGGCTGGGTTTTTGTTTTTGATCGTCTCCATAGAAACGTATCTGATAGCAAACAGTTTGACTACAAAATGATGCATTCACTCTGAAACATATATCTTGATGCTCTAGTGCGTATGTGAGTTTAACCTGTAAGAAGCCGAGACAATCATTAAACACCATGCAGAACTATTTGGTTGTCATGGAAACTGAACATAGACTGGCTGAGAGACATTGGTGTCCAAGGAATCACCCTAACCTTTCTTCATGCTGCCCTGTGGATAGCAAAAATCCATGATTTTTTTTTTTTTTTTGTGAAAAAGCATAAAAAAAGATGAATTCACTCAGCTTTGAAACGTGCCAAGATCCTTCCTATTAGCATCTGCTACAGCTCTATTAAACTTCCACCGTCCCACTGATGAGCAACGCATGACGCAGGCGGTTTGTTAACCGACTGATTGGATAATCGTCTTTGCGGGGTCACCATGGCAAGCTCACGTCTCTGAGCAGGTGTGTAAGAGTGCTGACGGGCACATAGACGGGAAGCATGCACACAACCACGTGTGCACTCAAGACACACAGAGCGAGGAGGGTTATTAGGGTTACGCTGTCAAATCACAGCACGACGAGTACAACCAATCCTCAGAGAGTCCCACGTCTCACTCACCTTACTGAAAAAGATCTCGTCACCGTTGGCAGTCTCCGTGTCCACTGTGTATATGTGATCCCTGCCAGAGGAGGAGGGAGGAAGAGAAATGGAGAGAGAGGGAGAAAAATGAGAAGATAAGAGGTCAGACAGCAACATACAGTCAGAAAAATCTACAAATAATAAGCCTGTGTTCTTTCTTCTTTCTCCATTTCCCCCCCGCAGGCAGCAAACAATGTCAAAAAAAATGGGACTTTGTATAAACTATGTTTAAACTTCAAAAAATTACAATAAACAAAAGGAGGCCAGAGCTATTTGCTCAGTCAGACAGAAACAGTCAACAAAGCTTTAGAGCGCTGCGGCGCAGGCCTGGGGACAAAAGCCTCTTTGTGCAGAGGAAAGGTCCTGATGGGGGGGCGATGGAGGAGGGAAGGTTGAGACGGGAGGTGCCAAGTCACTCAGAGCTGTTCAGGTCAATTAAGTCTGCTGTTTGAGCCACAGGAAATCTATACTAACACTCATTATTGCTCGGACGAGAAAACGTATGCGTGCTAGCCTGGAAACATAAAAGCCTCTCCTGTGTTACGCAGTCCAGCCATAAAAGCCCCAGCAGGGCATATGGAAGACATAAAACTCTGAAAGGTTAACCAGCTCTCAGACAGACCAACGTGTGGCTACGCCTCCCTTGGAGAAGGAGAGTCGAAGGTGTTGAGGTGGTGAGAACGGAACAAGAACAAAGAAAAAAAGGATTCATCTCATTTTCAGGAAAAAAAGGAGAAACAAGTGTGACGAATGATGTAACTGTTTTAATTTTGGTGGAGATTAGTTGCTGAGTGAGTTATTCTTTTTTATATCAAAGTGTGTAACAGTGGCATCGTCAGACTCGAGGTTTAATTACGTTCCAGCTCCCCAACCTGCGCTCAGACCGCCAGCCAGCCCCGCGCTCTCTCATTAACTAAATCTAATAAAGTCTTTGGAGTAACAGGCACCTTGAAATGAATCTACTTATATTGCCTTCTTGGGGGTGGGGGGCACGTCTGTGTCCTTGCGGACAAAACCCAGTCTTCACTATGACACACAAGGATCCATTTGAATAATTAATCTTTGGGAGAGGCTGGAATTAAGAATTAAGAATTAAGCTTTTTATAGGAGAAAACAGAGATGCCAGAGCTGCGGGTGCAGCCCCAATATCCATCACGTCCTGTGTCCTCAAACTGTGTCAGCGTCAGCTCTATCAGGGAGGTTACTAGTTAGGAAAGCAAAAATCAAATACTTCTAAAGTTTGAAGGTACAGTTAAGGTGCGGATTAAATTGAACCAAATATATTTGATATCTTAAATTCCCCCAGAGGGTTTTTTTTTTTTTTTTTTTTTTTTTTTTTTTTTTCCACAAAAACTTTTTTTTAAAAAAGGGTGGGAACCCGTTGGGCCCCATTCTAGGGGCCTTTT
>NW_015119058.1:0-5533 GCF_001443285.1 Poecilia latipinna
CTGCTGATGAAACTGTTCATTACATGGATTTTACATCATTATACCCGTATATAAACAGCAGATTTCCTTACCCCTTGGGACATCCTAGAATAATATGTCGAAACTTTGAACATCCCGACAATTATTTCGGGTTCATCAGAGCGGTTGTCTATCCTCCTCGCGGGCTCTATTTCCCTGTTCTACCTTACAGGACGGCTCGCGGAAAGCTAGTGTTCACGCTCTGTCGCACCTGCGCTGAAAAAAATAATCAGACAAGTTCCTGTTCCCACAGCGATCAGGAAAGGGCTCTGACCGGTGTCTGGGTGACTGTTGAGTTTCAGAAAGCATTGCGATCTGGTTATCGCGTGGAAAAAATCACAGAGGTGAAGGGTAAGCAGGAGGCCTCAGGCTACCCGGCCGAAGCAGTCGATGAGGAAAGTAAGGAGAAGTATGTGAGAGACTACAAACTGCATCAAGGTATCCAGTTAGATCCGGACAAAATTGCGTTCAATCCTGCTAAACGGTTTTTGTTTAAAAACTTGTTAAACGCATTCTGGGGAAAATATTGTCAAAGGGACAGTCTCACACAGACGGTTATTGTGAGCGATCCTGACGAGTTTTTCAGATTCTTATTCTCAGGTAAATACACCGTCGAGTATTTCCACTTTCTGACCCCTGACGCGTGTCTGTTACAGTGGAACTACAACAAAAAATGCGTGATCCGTCCGGGTAAGGTTAACAACGTGTTTATAGCTGCTTTTACCACCGCTTATGCACGATTGAAGCTTTTAAGCTGTATGGAGCCTTTACAGGAAAGGGTTTTGTACGTAGATACAGACAGTCTGATCTATGTGCTGAAACAAGGGCAGGCCCCACTTAAGCTCGGAAATTACCTGGGTGACCTGACTGACGAATTGGGAGGAGACAGCATACAGGAATTTGTTTCTACAGGGCCCAAAAGTTATGCTTATCAAACCAAGAATGAACGAAAAATAAAAATGTCTGTGAAAGAATAACTCATACGACCGAATGTAGCCAAACTGTCAATTTTGACAGCATCAAAGAGCTGGTGGAAGGTTACTTGACAGGATCCAGAGACGGGGTGATCCAGGTCAAGCAACACACAATCAGGCGTAATAAAAGAGGGTTCGTGTTAAAAAATGCCACATTTCAGAAAAAGTTTCGTGTGGTTTATGACAAACGGAGACTTTTTCCTGACGGAACAACTTTGCCGTTTGGATACTAAATTGTTCATCCTTAATTTACAGAGGGGAGTAAATAATTTTAGACTTTTCTTCTTGTTATTCTTCTTGTTCTTTTTTTTTTTTTTACTATTAAAAAGAAAAAATGATGCATTCAGGTCATGCACAAGAGACTTTATTTGATCCTCGATTTAAAACACCTTTTTCATGTCTTATCGCCGGTCCTAGCGGCTGTGGGAAAACTTATTTTGTGCAGAAAATGTTGATGGATTGTAGTCATGTCATGGATCATGAACCTGAAGCAATTGTGTGGATTTATAATTCTTTCCAACCTATGTATGATGGATTGCAAAAAATGAATAAAAAGATCAAGTTCATCAAAGGTTTGCCTGACTCTTTTGAGGATGAAGACTTGTTTCCAGTGAATAAAAGCATTTTAATCATTTTGGACGACGTCATCTTTCAAGCCTCGGATCATCCTGAAGTGGTAAAATTATTCACAGAATTCAGACATCACAGAAATTGGAGCGTAATAATGTTGACGCAGAATGTATTTCATCAGGGGAAGTACAGTCGTACTATAAGTCTGAACAGTAATTATATGGTGTTGTTTAAGAACCCGAGAGACAGATTACAAATAAATATATTAGCTCGCCAAATCTTCCCGACGGCTAAGGCTCTTTTCTTAGACAGTTTTGAAGACGCTACCAGAGAACCTCACGGTTATTTAATTCTTGACCTGACACCAACCTGTCCAGAACATTTCCGAATGAGGTCGGGGATACTGCCTAAAGAGTGGCCTGTTGTTTATATACCTAAAACAAAGTAAAAAAGCCATGTCAGCGAGAATAAAACGAAACGCTCCCCTGCTTCGAGCTCTGTATCATTCCACGCCTCAGAAGCGGAAGGATATTCTGGACCACTGCTCACCCGACTTTCTAAAAACACTGTGTGAATTATGCCTCAATATATTGAAAGGAAATTTAAAACTTTCGCCTTCTCAACACCGGAAACTGGAAAAACAGTAGAAGCTCATCAGATTGCTGGCTGACAAACGAACAGGTTTGAAGCGTAAACAGGCTGCTCTTAAGAGCCAACGTGGAGGGTTCATACTCCCTATTTTAGCTGCTCTCGCTCCATTGATCGGAAACCTGGTGGGTGGAATTATCACAAAATAAAAAATGTCTCAAAAGATGTATTTGATTTCGCCGCACCAGTTCAAACGTTTGAATCAGCCGGAGGCTTCTATCAGAGAAACTGCTGAAGAGGATTTGGATTCAAAAATGAGAGCTATATTGGATGAACCGGGACTAACTTCATACGAGAAAATTAAAAAATATGATGCTTTGCTGCAAAGATATCTGTCTTTAATCAAGCAAGGTCAATTAGAAGAGCCTCAATTATCTGTAACCGTGCAGCATGCTATGCAGCATGCTAAGGATGATCCTGTGCTGGCGTCTGAACCTGGAAACCGTGAAGATGATTCTGTTCATAATCCAAATGAATTGGATGAAACTGCATATGAAGTTGTGAATGCGTTTCCTGAAAGAGATCGGAAAAATGCTGAATACATTTTGAAAAAACTGTCAAAGAGTAATAATGGATGGACGCGGAGAGGGGAATTTGTTTTTAAAGGAGAAGTCGCTAAGGGGTCCCATTTGACTGATTTACTCAAAAACCTTCTGGTTCCGTTTAAAAGAAAAGCTCAACACCTCCAGCCTGCAGGATGGACTGATTTCCTCAGTACTCTACATGAACTAAATATTCCTGTATCTTCTGTGAATAACCCGCAAGCACGCGAACAGTATCGACGCATAAAGACAGAGGGTGTGAATAACCCGCAGCTCCGCGAGAGTATTAAAAAAACCCCGAGAAGAGAAAAAAAGTTTATTCTTTCTCCAACGTTCTATGAAATTAAAGAAACCCCGAGGAGAGAAAAAAAGATTATTCTTTCTCCAACGTTCGACGGGGTTAAAAAAACTTCAAAATGGGTTAATTTTTCCCCTTAAGACTTTTTTATTTTTTTGTTTTGGACAGAAAATACAAATTTTTAAATAAAAACATTTATTGAATTGATTTCATGCGTACATTTGTTTTTTTTTCTCACAAAATTACAGCAAAAATATTTCACAAAATAAGAAATTACAATAAAAAGTAAAATTTCATGCAAACAATTTGTAACAATCTTTAAACATCTGCATGGAGCATGCACCGTGGTTAAATGAACAATATTTTTGTTTTTTTATACAGCGCTGATATTTTTTTACAAAATTTGAAACCATGATGTCATTTTTTATCACATTGCCCGGGTATGAATTAACTGCTTCTTCCAGCGTTAAACCGTCAGCTCTTTTACACAAGTAATACGAGCAATGCTGACCGCACGTTACCGACATAGTGTCCTGCAGTTGTTTATTATGGTACATTATTTCTGAGGATCTCTCTTTTAAAAATGTTACAATGCTAGCAGGATAAAATTCAGATTGCGGAGGAATCCCGTAGGAATCAAAAAAGGAGGCTGTGTTTCCTTCCAAAGTCAGAGCCAGCCAATGCTGCCCCGGCAGATCTGAGGGGTGCGTATTTACAATGAAATAGGCGGGTCCTGCATATTTATGCGGGAGAAAAGACAGCTGATCGCACGCCCAGACTCCGTGGAACCGATTCCCTATAAGATGGTGCAGCAGACTCTCCAACTGGTGATTATTCATAATTAATAATAATCCACCAAAACTTGTCTTCTGGAATTCACTTCTAATACTGAATCGTAACACGAGTACACAATCAACGTTGTAGTGTGCGGTAATGGCTCTCTGAACCGAATCTCCAGCCTTAAGTTGCCGTTAGAAACGGGGGAGAGAGCGTCGGTGTCTTCTGCAGGGGAAAGGTTAAATGCGAATAACGCGAACCCCTGATCGAACTGCTCTCGGTCGATGGAAAGAGGAAGGTCTTTTAAGTGGCGGCCTGTAGCAGAGTATATGCTGTAAAATTCTCTGACCGAAATCCCATGGTTGAACTGGGGTTGGAAAGCTTTGGCAGGGATTTGTCTCCCTTCCTGGCACAGCGCCAGGTATTCGGCATCCATGTGTTTAAAGTTGAAGGGCGACAGGTCTCTCCGCCCCGTGAAGGCCTCGTGATGCACCATCCCTATCACGATATACTTTGGCACCGCTCCCAAAAACAGGTTCTCTTGAGTATACATCCTGGAATTTTCAGGCATAGAATATGTTTTAACGTTAACTCTGGAAAGCGGATACAGGGCGTTTCCTCGCATTAAAGCAGAAGCATGGCCTAGTCGGACCGCGGGAGAAACTGAAACTTTTTTAATAAAAAGAGAAGCTCCTAAAATTCTCAATTGAAATGTAGAATCACGGGCTCCCATCAAGCAAAATGCATCGCTGGCTCTTGTTAATTTAATTCTCAAATCCACCGAATTAAGCAGCGCTCTCTCACAGAAAAATAAATCAGCATGAAGCGCCCCTAACAGGTGAACTTCTCTGGATTTGGCGGTGAAAGCGGCCCTTTTATTTAATCCCGCGTTCGGACCGTTGTTTATGACGATAGAATCCATGGCACCCGCTGTGTCTTTGTAAAAAAGTCCTGCGGTAAATTGACTCTTTAGTGTATCTTCAGAAAAGTTGAGTAGAGTTTCAATCATTGCCCTGTAAGGGTGTGTGGAGCTTGATTGAGATATCAACCGATCTCCCAGCGTGATGTCACATTGAGAAAATATTGTGTTAAGTGGATAATTAATTAAGCCCACAGCCTCGTCATTAGCCAGGTTACTACCATCTGCGTTGGTGATCTTGATGCGTAGATGAAGCAATGTGTCGTTTAAGTCCAGATATTTGTCACCGCCTGGAATCACAAATTCGATAGGACCGCCTCTGGTCAGAGCCGACACCGGTAAAATTTCTGTGTAAATCTTATCCTCTATCGATAACTGCGTCATAGGGGCTGAAAATAAATCCAACTCTGCTAGGGTGCATTCGGACGATTTGTGGTGCAAAAAAGCCATGTTTTTCACTGAATTAGCGTTTAGTGAAATATATCCTTGCTAGGAGAAGACTTCCTCCCCTTAGCCTTGCTTCGCCCGTTTGATTTCTTTAGCTTATGTGCTCTACGTATTTGTGAGTTCAGCACCCGCTCCCCCGGTGGGCGCTTCCTTGCCCTTCTTGACAGAACCATAATTCCTGATCCTCCTTGGTTGGAACCCGATATTTTATTCATTGCTCTACCAATGACATCTGTGGCGATGTTGGTGGCTGCTTTTTTTAAGTGAGGTTTAGCCAGGGCAAAACCCGATTTAACTAGAGGTGAGACAAACCGGAATAATCTTGAAAATATTGATCCGA
>NW_015119059.1:0-5529 GCF_001443285.1 Poecilia latipinna
GTAAATACACTTATATAGCACTTTTCCTGTCATTTTGACCACTGAAAGCACTTTACACTAGAGTCACATTCACTTAATGCCCAGATTGGGAGGCAACTTGGGGTTAATTGCCCAGGGGCTCATTGACATGTGGCAGGAGGAAGCTGGAATCGAACCTACAGCCTTACAATCACAAGATGACGACTCTACCCACAGAGCCACGGTCACTTACCAGGGATTCTGTCCCTGGTTAGCTTGAGTCATTTGTTTGTCAGACGAGGGATACAAATATGGTATTGAACTTAATTATTTCAAGTAAAGTCAAAGTAAAAAGGTCATTTAAGGAAAAGATTTGTGTATGTAGAGGACACTGTAAAAAGAGTATTAAAATTTAGTTTGGAACTACTTAAAAGTTTGAGTTGACTTTCTGTAGAATTAAGTCAAAGATATTTTAAATGTTTATTAGAAGAAAATAAATGATTTGAGTAAGAGTGACTTAAATTTGTCATGTTAAACCCCCTTATGAATTAAGTTATAGAAACTTAGCAAATTGAGATGGAAGGACTTGGTGAATTGAGTTGGATGATCATAATAAATTGAGTTGGTCAGACATAGGATATGAAACTGGCATTGAACTTAATTGTTTTAAGTAAAGTCAAAGTGAAAAGTTCCTTTAGGTTAAAGATTTGTACGTTTTGAGTTAAATGAACACAAAAAAGTAAGTTGTCATAGCAAAAGCAAAAGAATTAAGTGAAAGTAATGTAAATAAGTCCATAAGATGAACTGCAGCCCAAATACACTTTCTGGAGTAAATCTAGCAATTTTAGAAATAAATAACCTTTGGCCTAAGTACATTCACTTACTCACAGGCGATACAATCCCATCTAAATAACATATTTCATTCAGCGATGTCTCAATTCCCATAAAATAAATATAAGTGAATACATAAATATCACAAATAAAAGATAATGGCCTGTTTCTTTTAGCCACTCCAAAAATGATGCATGTCACTGAAATAAGGCTGATGTGTGCTGATCTTCAAAAATCAGGAAACGTAAATAAGAAGATAGTTATCACTTACACCTATTTTACATAGAATATGTACAATAAATTCATGATTTATGATGATGAAGCAAAGAGAAAAAAAAAACGAAGCTAGATGAAAATTCACCAAACACAAGAGGTGGCTGGAAAGGTTGACAAAAAAAGAGGGAAAACCACAAACTTGTTGAGAGAAAACTCTAGCAGTGGCCACATCTAGTGGTCAATGTGTCTCCATTTATTTTAAAAGGATCATACAAAATTTACTTTGTTTGTGCTTTACATCAAGTTGTACTGTTATTTCTTTTTGTCAAAAACGTACCTGGAGTGTGGCTTTGACGTTTTCATGCAGGTTTGAGGAATCCTTGAGTCTCACATGGGAACCATGCGGAGGTCACTCAACTCTTGGAGAAGGATTGCTGTAATGAATTATTAAAGAGGGAGTATTGGAAACATTGGGAGACTCTTAAAGAGACAAAGGCCAATTTAATGGCGTCAGAAATGCCTGCGTCATTTTTGATATGTGCAGCTTTTTTCTAACAACACAGCTACTTGATTATGCAATAAAATGGCACCGTGTGCCTGGAAAATACATAATACTCCCGCCCCTTTAAGACTTTGTAGCACATCTTTACTGTGAGTTCCAATAAATGTTGAGGGTAATGTAGATTTCCTCCCCTCATCTCAGCACTCCATAAAAACATATTTTTTTTGTTTTACTGAGAGGCTGCTGAATGTTATAATAATCTAACTTTAATCAATGAGATTCACAAGCATCTCCAAAAAAAAAAAAAGAAGACTTGTGCGCACAAACCTCCATAAACTGCAGCATGGCGTGTCTGTATGTCTTCCTCTCCAAATGCTTAGACAAAAAGAAGTAAATCACACTCAACTCCTTCTCATCACTGCTTCAAGTCTATATTACCTGAAGGCATGGGGGTTTAATCCGGCGTGAACCGTGTTGCTGGGCAGCTACACACTCTTACTCTGTATGTACACTGTTGCCTCTGTTGATCTACGATAAACATACTAAATAGTAACAACGGGGGCTTCATGTGATTGTTTTTCATGCAAATAAGCAGAAACCAAAGTAAACAAGACCAAAACTGCCTCTGTTATCACGCATGATGAACTCTGGAACTACAGCTACAGGAGATCATTTGTAGGAACAGGCTAAAAACAATAAATAGCATTTGATTTGTTCTCCATGAGTCTTGGCTGCCCATTTCTGTGTCCCCCAGTTTCTTTTGGACACATTTTTGATACATACTGGCCAGAAACACCAAAACAAAACAACAACAACAACAAAAATCCTCCAGTTTTGAAGATAATCTGACTCACATGTCAAACCGTCGCAATGCATTCCATGTCAAGCCTGCTGAGAGTCGTATGCTTTTCTGTTATTCTTCCTTCTAACACATCAACTTTAAGGACAAATTTTAAGGACCAGTAATTATGTTCACAGAAATAGTCACACTTTTCTGCAGGATGATTAAATGCTTAGGGGTCGGTGGTCTAACCAGTTTGGAAAGGGTGGAGAAAAGTGCCAGGTGTGATAAATGTGCATCAACAAGACAGAAAGAAAAGATGTTACAAGAAAGTATATTAGCTACTTTTTTTATTGGTCAGAATTTGCAGAGAAGCAATAATAATCACCTAATTCTGACAGATGCTTGCATATTTTTTTAACGAACTGTAAAGTGCAGAGTATTTATTTGATCAAATAGGCATTTAACATGTCCCGTAAGTCAAGGAAAAGTTAAAAAGAACAATTGAAGAATAATTCTCACAGCTTATTTATGAGGCAAACATTTTTTTTTAAAGATTACAGAAGTTATATTTTCCAACCAGCTTTGATTAAAAAACACACATTGGCATATTTGCCCAGTAAATGCTAGAGCATGTTATTAAGCATGTTATTTTACAAGCGTCGTCACTTCTGTGATGAAGGGAAAATTTGCTGAAACATGTGGGGTCTATTTATTTATACATTTCGATTCCTGAAAAAATGTGCTCTTTATTTTACTGGCAGCAGGTGACTGTATAGAAAACAATCATTTTCTGAGATTCAGAAACAAAACAAAAACAAAACAACAACTTTACTTCCTAATTTGTGCGTTTACTGAGTTTTAAAATCATCTGCCTTTCACTGAACCTCAGAAAAGGGAAGGCAACCCTTCCTGGTACAACAAAAAATATTAGCAACATTGTCCACATAATAGCTTGTTTATATTGCAGAGAACTAATGCATTGTCTTTTACAGTAGCACAATTTGACTCCAAATTGTGAATAATCACTAGTCACTGCAGAAATGGGAAGTCTAGCCATCGCCTGACACGCCAACTCACCTACAATCTATCAGTCACATAATACATTTTGTTATATTGTTACGGTCCAAGTGAAAAAAATAAAAAATAAAGTAAGAAAACAAAATGAAAGTACAAACTCTAATAGTCTGCATGTTTTACATATTAGGAAGTACCAGCAATGATATGGTTCTGAAATTTTTATGATCCATGGCTTACAGTCTAAAAACTGTTCTATTTTTCCACAAATGTTAAAGCTGAGGAATTTGGTGCGCTCCATTTGCAGTTGGAACTCGGACGTTCTGACTTCCCGTTTGGAAAAATCAACTTGAATGACCCCCGAAGTCGGACTTCACACTGGGACAGAGGGATGCAACTTGTAACTGTAAATTCACAAATCAACATGGCCGCTCCAGGCATCAGCAGAAGCATCTGTGATGGAAGAGCACCACATTATTACATGTAGCACCAGCTAACTATAAACTGAACAAATTAAAAGTTGTGTTTCCGTACGTATGTTCATCTTTAAGCGATGAACAACTTTTTCTTGGTAGCCATGTTGTTCATCCCTAATAACTGACAGAAGCACGCGCATTGGAGGGTGACAAGGTCTTGAGGTGCAGACTCTCCATCTTTATCATAGCCTTTCCCCTTACACAGACAAAACTTTAGATGTCTGCCGTCACACAACAGAGGTTATTCTTTTTTTTCTTCGCAGCAAACATCCTCGGGGTTCCCAGGAGTCTGCTTAGAGCTGCTTTCTCGCTGTGACAATTTCACCTCCGCGTACACAGTCTGTTCGTTGTGCTGCACCAATCTGGAGGAAGTTTCAGGCGTCTTTCTGCTAAACGTTATTTCTCCATAATGCAGCTGTTCCTCTGGTTTAGTGGCTGACATTTGGACATCGCTGATTTGACTCTGAAAAACAAACAATGTTTATAAGGAAGTGGTAAAAAAAAATAAATGAATAAAATGTACAAGTAAAAACTGATTGCGGTTTTGTAGACACAACTGTTGCATTAACTCACCTGAGTCTGTTTGGGAGCTCGGTATTTGGAGTTAAAGTACCTGGCAGACATAGATGCAAGATTATTTGTATAGCATCTTACATACTCAAGACAATCAAAATTACTGTACAGGATATAAAAGCAAATGAAAGAATATTGCAAAGCAGGGGCATAAAATAAAAATGTTAAAATTCAGATATGAAGTCAGGGACTTTTTCAACCAGAATCATGCAGTGTCTCATAGACAGGTAAAACTGTTTCAGTAACACTGACTCAACCATAAAATGTAAATACAAATCAAGAGCAGCACATTATCTTGAGAAGGGGCTGCCAGCAAAGATCCACTGTGGTTTAAGTGCCGACATTTCAGTAACGAGAACTCTGATATGCAACATCTTCCTCTTGCCTCAGTGCCCTGTTCCTGTCATTGAATAACTGACTATTATTTCAATGACGTAGGAAATAAGTTTACAAGTCATTTTTCTATGGCTTTGATACAACAGTACAATATACAAGTTGATCTCCAGATAAACTCGCCTACCCTACATTTTTTGGACAAGTTAAAAAAATAAAAAATAAATAATCCACTGCATGATTGCAGACAGGCACTACATATGCTGTACATGTGTACCACCACTGTAATCTGAGACCAATGTCATGGCTTATTCTCTGAATTAGAAATAGTTATCCAAAATATTGGAGACACTCAACCAGCCCTGAAACATAATTCAGGGTTGGATTCACTGTTGGTTAATCTGTAATTCTGAATAATAAGTCAATAATAAAAGTGTTACGGCAGAAAATAATGCACTCTGTCCTGAAATGGTGGAACACTGTGAATTTTGCAATCTTGATCCCTGTACACACAGCGCTATTCACAACGGCAGTAAAGCAAAACGAACAACACATTTACTCGGAAAAACAAAATAAAGACTTCCAGTTTGGAAGGGTCTTCTTTGTTTCCTCATGTTTAGACTCCCCAAAGTATTTTTATACCGTTAATTCTTACCTACAAAAGTTTAAAAATTATGTTTAAGTGTAAATTATTTAATTACTGGAGAGGGCGTGTAACGATCTCAAAAATTAGATTTGGTTTGCAGTTTCAAGCACCCTTCATGGAACAAATGGAAAAGATCTTCTTTCAGCCTTCATATCTCTTGGTTGGTGCAAAATTCCACTGCAGTGTGAAGAACTGT
>NW_015119060.1:0-5516 GCF_001443285.1 Poecilia latipinna
AGCCAACTCACCACTAGGTAGAGGTCAGTGGACAGCTCCACACCTCTTTTTAACTGAGTGTCCAAGACATACGGCTGCAGAGCTGATTAAACAATGACAAAGTTGATCATCGAACTGCGGCCTCCCTCCAAGGACTCCAAGAAGGGTGGGTAATCTGAACTGTCATTCGACCCGTAAGCACAAACAATAGTCAGGACCCGTCCCCCCACTCGTAGGTGGAGGGAGGCTACCCTCACGTTCACCGAGGTAAACCCCAACATACAGGCACCGAGATGGGGGGCAACAACTATGCTCACTCCTGCCCTGCGCCTCTCACCGTGGGCAACTCCAGAGTGGAAGTATGTCCAGCCCCTCTCAAGGAGACTGGTTCCAAAACCAGAGCCATGCATCGAGGTGAGACCAACTATTTCTAGCCGAAACCTCTCAGCCTCACACACCAGCTCTGGCTCCTTCCCCACCAGAGAGGTGACATTCCACTTCCCAAGAACCAGCTTCTGCAGCCGAGGATCAGATCATCAGGGTCCCCTCCCTCGGCCACCGCCCATCACACACTGCACCCGACCCCTCTTGCCCCTCTCACAGGTGGTGGGCTCATTGGAAGGGGGACCCATGTTTCCTCTTTGGGCTGAGCCTGGCCGGGTCCCATGGGTATAAGCCCGGCCACCAGGCACTCCCAACATGCCCCACCTCCGGGCCTGGCTCCAGAGTGGGGTCCTGGTGACCTGCATCCGGGTGAGGGAACACAGTCCGTTGTTGGAATTCATCTTAAGGGATCTTCAGGTTGCGCTTAGTCTGGTTCCTCACCCAGGACCTGTCTGCCTTGGGTGACCCGACCAGGGGCATGAAGCCCCTGACAGCATAGCTCCTGGGATCAATGGGACACTCAAACCCCTCCACCATGATAAGTTGGAAGCCCATGGAGAGACACATTTATTCAAGTATTCACAGCTTTTGGTGGATCAACATACTTTGTTAATCCACCTTTGGCAGTAATTAGAGCCTCAAATCTTTTTCAATATGATGCCATAAGCTTTGCACATTCATCTTTAGGAACTTTGGTCAATTTTTCTTTGCCATCCAGCATCTAATGGAGCTGGAGAAAAACCACCGACATCTGTGCAGCCATGTTTAGATCTCTCCTGAAATGTTCAATCCGATTTCAGTCTGGACTCTGGCTTGGCCCCTCCACAATATTCAGAGAGTGTTTCTGAAGTCACGCCTTTGAATATCTTGGCCATGTGCTTTGGGTCATTGTTCTGCTGAAAAATGAACTGCACTCCAGTCTGAGGTCAAGATGCTCTGGAGCAAGCTTTTATCCAGGAAGTCTCTGATCGTTGCTGCCTTCATCTTTCCCTCTATCTTGACTAGTCTCTTACTTCCTGCTGCTGAACGATTTTTCCCACAGCATGATGCCAACACCACCATGATCCACTGTAGGGATGACTGTGGCTTGTTACATTAAACCAGACAAAACACTAAAAGGCCTTGCTGACCAACAAAAAAAGCCTCTTAAATATTCAACACAATGTGTGAAAATAATTGCAGAAATGTTTGAACTGGCCATATGTCAGCACAGCTAACTCCTCCTTTTACAAAAAGAAAAGAGAAGAAAAAAAAGCTCTGCTGCAGTCAATTTTGAACTCTGAGCTCACTCCTTTCATACAACTCGCGGTCACACCTCCCGCTTTGACATGCGTCACATGAGGGTTCCCCACCTCTCCCTGCATCCTCTGTTTTGCTTTTACGAAACGGTCAGAGAGAGAGAGACTTTTCTGCAGACAGCCCCCTCCGTGAACAACAACATTACTACTTTTGTCCAGGAGTTATTAACCATTCACCAGTGTTATTTTTATGGGAGTTACTCAGTGAAGAAGTTTAAAAAATATACTCAATTCCTCATCGTGTCAGACAAATGTTCCTCAAAAATGTTTATGTCTCCTTAAGATACAAAAACCAGATAGTGGAGGTGGACTAGTTGAAGACAAATATCACCAATGCTGTCATTTCATATAAGCACGTCAACAAACTTCTCGCCAATCAGGCCACACTTCACACAGAGCTCTGTCAAAACAGTTCAGCCCGGGTCCGGTGTCGAGTTCCACAGGCGGATGCCTCTCTGCAAACAAAATGACGCAATTTTCGTCACGCGTCTACCCATCAAATCAAACTCATGTCTTCATTGATACAAGCCAAAAGATCAATATGACTATGCTGTGGTAAGATGTTGAACGGTGGAGCACTTGGTAACAATTGTTGCTTTGCAGCAAGAGGGTACTGGGTGTGAATGCCAGCCTGGGGTATTTCTTCATATTGTTTTTGTTTTGGGTTCTTTTTGCTTACTCTGGCTTCCAAAAACTTGACTGTCAGATAAATTGGTCTCTCTCTAAACTGTCCTTAGGTATGGGTGTGCATGCATGGTTGTTCATCCTGTGTACCTCTCTGTTGCCTTGTGATGACAAGGTTGCCAGATGAACTGTCTTGTATGCACCCCATTGTACAATGATTGATGCAGATAGGTGACAAATCAAATCCTTTCCCTACTCCCGTCTTTGTGTAATCCTACTTCTTTTTTCTCTCATTAAGTGCTGTAAAGACATGCTGTTTGATTTGGCATTGCATCAAGATTTATGCTGTAAAAATCCTTTGTGTGTGGATTGGCACTGTTCAGTTCTTTGAATAAGTATGCATACCACAGAGATATAGTCTGGGTGGCCTATATTTCGCTAATGTTTGCTTGTTACTTTGAGTAAATACAACTAAAAACCCAGACAGGATGGTGAGGATCTTTGCAGGATTTTAAAAAATGCAGACATTCCAGCAGCTGCACTGAGTCTGTGCTGTCTGTATTGAAATCACATCCAGTCTCTGTTCCAAATGGGTTTTTTTTTAATGTCTGAGTTTGAAGTTGTTGCACTTATAGATGAGCCAGATCTTTATAAGGTCATAGAAGAACTGTATTCATATGTTTTCAAGCTGTTCTGGACAGTACTTGGAGCAAAGACAGTGACATGCTGTGTGAGAGAGTAGGCGCAGTAAAACAGGGGAAAGCATTGTAAACCTGCTTTGGCATCTCATTTACATTTAGCACAGCTCTTGTGTGTCCTGTAGGGACAATGTGGAGTCAAAAGTTATTTATACCACCTGGCAGATTTAGATTTAATCTTATTCATCAATCAATCAATCAAATTTTATTTGTATAGCACATTTCAGCAGCAAGGCATGTCAAAGTGCTTTACATAATTAAAATAAAAACAGCATGTGACATTGAATAAACAGTGAGAAAGAGAAAGACATTTTGAAAAAGATTAAAAAAGATAAAAGCATTAAAACCCCTTTTAGGACTTCAGTTAAATGTCGTTTAACTGGGGCTCTAACCCTCTGGGACTTTAGTCAAAAACACCGTTTGACAAGGACTCCAACCTCTAGGTTTGTAGTTGAAATGCCGTCAACTGGGACTCTAAACCCCGTAGGACTTTAGTTAAACGTCATTTAACAAGGATTCTCACACCCCTAGATATAGATTCGTTGAACTGGGACATTTTCCGGGGGGGCTTTACATAGACAGTGTGAAAGAGAAATAAAAAGTAGTTAGTAACTAGATGAAAAGTAAAGATAAAAACATTAAAAACATCAAAAACTGAAGATAAAAACATTAAAAACATCAAAGACATCAGTTATTAATGAACCAAAAGTTTTAATTTTGATAGATGGGGAGGAGAACTGACCATTTATCTTGGGGGATTGGCTCCAACTCTCCAAACCTTTTTCATGTTTCCATTTCATTATAGCTATTTTTTGAGTGGAAGTCAAAGCCTTATACTATTTGCAGCTCTACCAGCCAAGACCAGTCATTGTTAGGTTGCATATGTGGTATGTTGGTGCAGGTTCACCTTTAAGCTGAGTGGTGAACCTTAAAGGGAGCCAAAGTTCAGGAGGGGTGTTTAATGGCGTCATGTCCATCTATTAAGGTCAATATGGGTGAAGTAGTGGTCCCCTGCGGTGAAGTAATGGTCCCCTGCTTGCCAGATACTGGATCAATATCAGCCTCTACCATCAGATAAAGTTTTTTAGGAAGTATTTTGAACCATGGAGCTCTGACAGGCTCCAATCCTGTCATTGATTGCAGCTGCAGGCAGCCAATGGACTTGAAATTCCATATATTGGGTATTTGGAGCCAAATGTGGCTTTATGTCACAAAGTGCTATGTGGAATGTTTGTTGTAAAATGTCCTCTTTCTGCATAGTTTCCAGGTCCTGTTTTCTGGAACTGAACTGTTATTCAGTTCCAGAGTAACTGAACTGTTATTTTTGGAATAGTTCCGTTATTGTTCCAGTACTGGTCAGCTCTTCTGTTGCCATAAGTGTTTTGGTGCCACTCTCTTTTTGAGCTTCCTGTGGCTATGCAGGCACCAGGCCCAGTTACTGAGGCCTTCCAGAAATGTGGTAAAGCGGCTGCTCACTAGTCAGAAATGGTAACTGAAATGGCAAAAATGAAAGGTCCACAAGCTATGCGGGTATCGGTGGCACCCATAGGCACCAGAATAGGGGGGTCCAAGGGGCCATTGGCCCCCCCCACTTTACGGCCCTGCTCTGCCCGTCAGCTGGTCCCACCAGACATTTACACAGACTCTGACAATCTGTGACTGTTATCTCTCTATGTTTATATATGAAGAGAAGCACAAATAAAACCTACAGCACTGAGATCTGGACCAAATCTGAGGCTCCAGATCATAACGGTCACCTAAAGGTTTACCACATGCGCAGCTCCGGGTCGGGTTGGGATCAGGAACCGGTCTGACATTTGAAAAAAAGGCTCTGGGTCTGATACAGTCCGTGTCTGCAACAATTCTGCCTAAAAACTGAATGAGAATTATATATTTGTGCCACATCTGGCCCAAGTGCAGTGTTTATAGAACTGTGGCGCTTTCTTTCTAACTGCATTGGGATGAAAAAAAAAAAAGACAACGGGGACACATGTCCGTTATCGGTCCGGACCAAATGCTCACCCACACTTTGCCAGTGCAGATCATTTTTGCTCGAGTTGAAAAGTAATTGCGTGAATTATTTTTTTCCTCCAAAAGCCAATCAGCCATCAGTATCGATGGCCACTGATAGCTTTCAGGTCTCTGGCTGTTGAAATTCATTTTTGTTTGTTAAAGAACAATCACATTAAAGTTTAATCATGGAGTTTTTCCATTTTGTTTTCCATGCAAAAATATTGTTAGCAGTCTCGCTGGTTATCTCTCCCACTCAGAAATCTCTTTCCCGCAAAATTTGTTGAACATGCAGCAAATATAATATGATAAATATAATCCGCAGTTGTACAGCTGTAAGGCAAGTATAGAAAAAAAAAACAATCATTTTGGGATTACTTTATTATCCAACTCTATTGACTAGCAATATCGAGGAGAAAAAAAATATCTTTTCTGTCAAACATCTTGTAGCGCACCTCTGCAAGGCCGTGCAGAGACCACTAAAGGTGCAGGTGCTCAAAAAATAAATAAAAGGGCACATCTA
>NW_015119061.1:0-5498 GCF_001443285.1 Poecilia latipinna
CTAACATAATGCATATTTAACTGTGGCTGAGTAATTGCACAGATGCTAAACAGTAATATAAGTAAAGTCTCTGATCCCTCGATAATCACTATTTATTGTGCACCAGTTGCTGCTACAAGGACATAATTGAAATGTTATCTCACTATATTTTTTTGGCTTTTACAAAATATACTTTTTTGTGTCTTATGAGACGAGACAATGGATTTTTATGCATGTAGAAATTTTAACATTCTGTAGTGAAAACCATCTTCATGGTGTTGATTTCTATTGGTGAACCTTTGAAACAACTGCCAGGAAAGAGCAGCATATGACCACCTGCAGGGAAGTCTATGCTGAAAGTACAGATCACAAATGATCTGTTAATTGAAATGGGATCAGAGGAGATGAGGTGACATAATGACACATATGATCTGACTTCCCGTCTGTCACTTCATCACGGTTCTTAACAAGACCCCAGTGATAATGGGAGGGGGTTTGGGAAGTGCAGTGATGGACGTTTTGCTGTTAATTATTTCTTCATTTTGGGTGAATTAAGGCCAATTAGACAAGTGAACGGTGTTCACTGTCAAAGAGAGGGGCAGTGTTCTTTTGTCCTACCCTTAGGTCTCATGCATTTCTGAGATGAATTTTGTCTTTGTGAAGATCTGTGGGGCATTGGCTTGGAGCTGCTGAATAAAATAATATTTTACAATTACATATTTGAAACATGTGAAGCTTTGGCAAAAGGACAACATGCATAAGTTTCCTTCACAAGGAATAAGATCAGTGGATGGCCAGGTTTCACTTTAAACTATAGTCTTATTGGTTTTATTTAATTAGTTATTTCAGCTGGAGTGAACTGTGTTTATTAGTGGACATTTCCAACATGGTCCTCTAAACCATGTTCTTTAACCCTGAAGAAATTACCATCCTTAACCCACACTTAGACATGGAAACATTTTTCACTCAACTTCAGCATCCAAACAGCCAAGGTGTTTGAATGTATATATGTTTGAAATAAACAAACTACAAAACCAAACCAAATGAGACACATTAACAATCATAAGACGCTCACTGCTCCATTTAGTCTCATTTCTCTGCACCAACTTCATAACAGACAGTTCTAGTAGCCTGGGAATCAACCTTACCATCTTTTTGTTTAGAAGTGGTGGAATGAGGTGTATGTACACCTCATTCCACCTCATTCTCCACCAAAAAGAAAATCTATCAGAATGTGCTTCCTTCACTGCTTTGGCTTCAACTTGGGAACATTTAATCCTGTTTTTTTGTGTGTGTGTTTTTTTTTTTTTTTTGCACCTTGTAGCACAGACAAAAACTGTAACTAAGGGAAAACCAAGGAAGAAGAAGCAATAATTCTGGAAGAACAGGAGACATCAGCAGTTATAAACGGTGGCCTGATAATCTTTACTCTTTGAATTTGTGTTTTCTGTTAAACCTCCAACGCCACCCTCAGGTCCAGAGCTGCAGGTGGCTCTTAGGCCTTCAAAGTGCCTCTTTATAACTTTGGCTAAAAATGATAAGTTACCAACTAAAATTTTTAAATCTAAATATCTGCCTTTTACTCTTGCCTTGGAAATTACTGGAATGACAAATAAGTATTATCTTATCTTGTCTTATCTTGAGAATTGAGTGCTCTTGTTAGGCAATAGGTGATTATTATGACAGTGCAGTTGGTGTAATGATAGTAGGAATAAGAGACATGTTACTGCTTTTAGCAGCTGCCCAAACTGCTGCATTTTGCATCAATGGAAAGACTTTCATTGAACTTTTAGGAGACCCAGCTTTATTTGCATTGCAATAGTGAAGTCTATAAGTTACAAATAAATGCACCAGTAAAGATGCACCAAATTTTTGTGCTAATAAAAAAGAGACTTTCAGACATATGTTTAATGTGTTTGTCAAATGAAAGGTTTGGTTAAAAATAACTGCAAGGTTCAAGACTGTGGAGCTGTCAGGAATTAAAATCTGTACTAAGATATGATTCAAACCATTAATTAAGCCTATTAATTATGAATGCAAGTATTATTAGATGGTTAGAGAAGGAAGGGCACATGGGGAAACACCTGAAACTTTACCACCTCAAAGCACTGGTTGCTACTACAAGGAGTCAAATGACATCTCACTTTTTTATTTTTTCCAAAGTATCCTCTTGTGTGTTTTATGAACAGAAACAATGTAATCAGTTTTGGAATAGCTTTTTGAGTTGAGGTTTTTGGTACTTTGAATAACATTGTGAACTTTACTTTAGAAGCTACTCATCCTCCTCTCCAAAACCATGGGGTTATGTGAAAATTAGTGTGAGTAGGAGGAGTGAATTTATTTAAGCTATATAATTGTCTTGTCTCAGCAAGGTTCCTGAGAGAGAGAGAAGATGAATACCGAGGTCTGTTACATTAATATGCATGATTAAAGATTTCTAAGACAGACATGTTATCTTCAGAAGGCTACATCTAATTTTAGAGGATGTGGCAGTGAAGGAGTTCTGGAGGCTGTGGGGCCACAGAGCCTTCCCTGGAGGAAGAGCAGGAGATCAAAAGAACCCTCAAATAGCCTTGTCTGAAGACTGGATTAGAGTGTTGTAAAGAGGTTGACACCCACAAAGGAGTTCCAGAGATTGGTGAAGGAGTGGAGGACTGTTGGTGATGGTGGTGGGATCTATCTGGCCTGTCTTAAACTGAATCCAAGGTAGTGGAGCTTTTGTTGGTACCCGAAAATACTAATGATTCTTACTCCTGAAAGCGACACAGAATAAGTTGTTGGAGCTGCAGCTGCAGACAAGGATATGGGATCTGTTGAGAGTGTGGAGATGCATTTGCTATCATTGGGGAAGCAGATGCTGAAGCTGGAGATGCTGTTGGTGAAAACACATCAGGTGACACTGGAATGTAAGGAGCTAAAAGAGTCACAAAATTCACAAATGCACAGATCAAGATTTATAAATTCACAGCACCAGATTCACAAATGTACAGGACGAGATACACACTTACTTTTGATGCAAACACAAATCTTGATTTACAAACTCCTTCTGGCCTGTGGGTTGCGCTACATTTGTGTGTGAATTTTGAGACTTCTCTGATGTCTCAATCCACACATTTTTTTTTTTTTAACAGGATTCATCAGTAACCAATCGGATAGCTTCTTTGCTTCAGCCAATCACCCCTGTTGGGGTAACCCTAGTGGAAAAAAAGTATACTTTTTTAGTATATTTCAAATATACTTACATTTGTGAAAGTACATTTTAAGTATACTAAGTATTAAATGTACTACCTATAAATATATATGAAGTATACTAAAAGTATGCTTGTACCAATTTCGAAATTAGAACTTTAAACACACTTAAATATAATTGTACCAAAATAAACTTTTAATAAATATATTAAATAAAAGTGAACAAAATATGTATTTGCCCAAGTGTAAACGTACACTCGCTCAAGTGTATATTTCAAATATATTTTAAATATAATTTGTGTACATTTTAAAATGTATGCTCAAAATAGAATTTTTTAAAATTCACTTAATGCTACTTTAAATTATTAATTTCAGTATGTTTTAAATTACATCTCAGTGTATAATTTAGTCTAATAAGGTATGTATTTTTTGGTGCCTTAATAATCTTATTATTTTTGTTAAAATGGCAAAGAATAAAAAATATAATCCTTATAGTGGAACTTGTTTTAATGTTTAACAAATAATGTAATCATGCCTCAACATGTCAAACATTGACAGTTTAGTGACAGAGGTTCTACAACAAAAACAATATTTGTCTTTAACACTAAATGTAGCAGGTATCTTCAGTTTTACATCTCTCCAAATATGATGTGTTGTTTTCAGTTTTTTAACTGAAACATGGAAGCTGTCTTTACCGAGTCCATTTTCAGATATGATGCAAGATTATGGAGTTAGATTTGTTTCACAATTATTCAAAAAAAATAAATAAATAAATAAAAAAAATCACGTCAAGTAAAAAAAGTAGTATTCAATCAAAAAAAAAAAAAATCATGTCAAACAAAAACATAGAGTTGTGATCAAAACTTTTGGATTTTCAAAAAAAAAAATGTTTCAAACAAAAAAAATGTTTTAATCATATTGCAAGAATTATTTTTTTTAAAACAACAAAAAAAATTGCTTTAAAAACTTTCCTTTTAATTGAAATCACACATTTTTGTTTGAAACTTTTATTTTTGCATATCAGAATTTTTTTGGTTGACAGCCTAAGTTTTTGGTTGAGATTCTAAGTTTTTTTGATGCTCCAGTTTTTTGGTTGAACTCAACTTTATTTTGTTGCGGATCTCACATGAACATTCTGGGCGGGGCTTAAGGACGAGCAATGTAAGACGTGTTCCGATTGGATAGCGCTGACTAAAGCTCCGACTCCCTGAGATCTCAGAACTCTGTCCCGAACTGCAGGGCTTCGGTGACGGGACACAGAATGTGAATGGTAAGTAATCTTCACAAAATTACACCGTTTAGCAGCTTCTAAAGTGTTCACCCTGTTTCAAAGAAGAAATCTTACACAACTTATGACGACAGTCACATATTTTATCTGCCGCGATGCCCGGTAGCATATTGTGCTAGCTAATGTTAGCACTAGGTAAAGTTCATAAACTAGGCTTGTGTAATATTCGCCTGTCTTTATGTTGAATTTGTTAACTAGCGCACAGGGGCGCAACTACATATTATTCAGGTGGATGCAAAAACATAAATCGGCGCCCCCCCAAAGGAGGGTTAGGGGTTAGGGTTAGGTACGTTAAGGTACGTACCTAAGGGTTAGGGTTAGGTACCCACCCTTACGTACGGTTAAGGTACGTAAGGGTGAAGGAGCGTAGAAAAAATACAGTCGCAGACACGTGAAAGGTAAAACTCGCTACATTTACCATTTACATGTGCGCGAGGTGAAGGAGCGTAAGGGCGCGGTGAAGTGTATGCGAAGGCATCGGCGCGCCGGCCCCTCCAGACGGTGTTTTGACGCCCACTCTGGTGCAGCGCCCCTATGCGTTGCATGTGCTGCATACCCACTTTTTGCGCCCCTGCCAGCGCACATCTGTCGAGTGGCATTAAGCGTGGAAAATACCAAATATATCTGGAGGAAATATGTGTTAAAAACTGTTGCGCAATCCTCAGTGTGTGTGTGTATTAACTAGCATTGAAGCTAAAGTGGGAAAACAGCGGATCGTTGCTCCAGTGTTATCAGGTCCATGTTAATCTGCACCACACGTCAAGTGACTGTGCAGATGATTTATTTACCAAGCACATAATCAGTGTTGTCGATGAGGGGAGGCAACGTAATTCTTAAATATATATTTTCTTCCAGATGTAAAATGTAAAACTAAGCTGGTAGGTCACAGGCCGAAGAAGGACATGAATGAATTCTTGATCTTTTACGGTACAGCGTCAACTAGCAGCCTCAAACGAAAGGTTTCCGCAGTGTGGGACCATTTTGATCTCATATTGGAAAATAAATTTGTTTTAATTTTTGTTGTTTCATCCGGTTCTTGTCA
>NW_015119062.1:0-5497 GCF_001443285.1 Poecilia latipinna
TTTTAATTGCTCTAAATCAAAGTTTGTGTTTGGAGCAGAAAGAGCGGGACCTGGAGCTGGCAGCTCGCATCGGACAGTCGCTGCTGAAGAAGAACAAAGCTCTGAGTGACAGGAACGACCTGCTGGAGGACCAGGTGGAGCACATCCGAGAGGAGGTACACACCAGCAACATTAAAGGGCTTCTGTAGTCTCTCAGGGTCAAAGGTGACAATACTTAACTGCCACATATGCAGGTTTATTAGATTTTTTTATCGAGCCTTGCAGGTGCTTGGACATGTTGTGAACAAAATCCTCCACATCAGCTGTTTTGTTTTTTTCCTTCCCCCTGTCCGGTGTTCATCATTTCTCCACATGTCTTCACATCCAGGTGTCTCAGCTGCGTCACGACCTCTCCATGAAGGACGAGTTGCTGCAGTTCTACACCAACGCCGCTGAGGAAAGTGAGGGGGAGTCCAACACCTCCACACCGTAAGCGTCCTAACACTCACTCCGTCTGCTCCGGTCACGTCTGCATGCAGCTGCGTTGTTGAATTGACATTGAGAAGTTTCGGTTGAATGTCTAATCGTCATTTGTTTGTTTTGGGGGTGTTTAAATAAAAGAAATGTGATAAAGGTTGAAATATCGGTGCGTTTACAGGGTGCGTTTGAGTGAACCTAACTTGTCCACTCCGACCCTGTTCCCGCTGGACTCCCTGCAGAAGAAACTCAAAGATTTGGAAGAAGAAAACAAATCACTGCGATCTGCGGTACGTAGAAGCATAAGCTTTCCCTGCAATGTTGACGATGGTCTACATGTCAGGTAACAGGAAGTAGATATACACACCAGTTCCAATACAAGCCCACTAACATTTGATTAATCACTCTGTTGCATATGTGGCTAAAAGTAGACCACACACACTATTTCTAGCCCTCAGTTTGTTCCCAAACTGGAAATCTGACCACTTGAGTTTATTTAAATATGTTGACTTTCTGCCACAGATCCAGCGCTTCAGCAGATTTTTTACAAATTTCAATTGCGTTGAAGTCGGGGCCACTCCAGAGGCTTAATGATGCATCCAATCCAAGACCAGTTCCTAGGCTGATTTGATATCACTGTCCAGTTTTTCGGCTGTATTATTTCACCCATTTTGTGCAAAACACCAATTTTATTTTGATATTGAAACCTTTATTTGACCATTCATATGCTTCTGAATTTTTAAGAAAACATCTTGGGTGACAAACTCCTGAAGATGTAGGGAGTTTTGTAGTTTATTCCAAAAGCACCGACAACTAAATAGATCCTCAGCGTTAATTCTGCCACCACTTTACCTGATAGATGGTGACGTGTTTGCAGGTACGAAGGCCTCACCTTGACTTTAACAAGAATTATTCTTCCTGAACCAATTTTTTTATGTTCAATCTGAGCGAAGATTTGGCTCAGACTCTCTGAATCTCTGAATGGAAATAAACCATTTTGAAATATTCAGTCAGTTTCGGCAGAAACCTGAGGGCTATAAAATCATGCAGCTGAATGACGTTGAATTAAATATTAGTGGGACATGTGGGGGTAATTTAGCCTTGTACGTTTCACCCTCTGTGCATTTGTGCACCCTGTTCACAAGTTATGATTGTAAAACAAGAAGGGTTGTTTTACGTTTTTTGCCTTAATTTAGTGACATAGCTTCAGCAATGCATAATCAGAACGCTTTAATAAAACCTGCATCTGTTTTCCATGATAAATCAACGCATCGTGGAACCTTTTCTGAGAAGGTGATTGCAAAGATTGACCACCGTTTTATCCATTTGTCCTCCCAGGCGAATCATTTGGAGACGGAAACCATCTCGTACGAAGAGAAAGAGCAGCAGCTTGTCAATGACTGTGTCAAAGAATTACGTGAGTTTTATATCTTTTCTTTTTTTTTTCTTTTATCTCATCTGTCGTTAAAATTTCAGTGGCTATAACATTTCCGGGCCCTCTCCCCCCTCCTGCCCTTCCAGGAGCTGCCAACCTGCAGATTTCCTCTCTGGCAGAAGACCTGGCCAGGAAGAGCGAGGACGCTTCCAGACAGCAGGAGGAAATCACACACCTCCTCTCTCAGATCGTCGACCTGCAGAAGAAGGCGAAGCTCGTAAGAAAGCCTTTAAAAAAAATAATAATAAAAATTTAAAAGAAGCTCCTAATGCAAACATGGATTTTTTAGATACATTAGGTAAAAGAATTGCGACTGCATGTCCTGTGTTGTCTTTGGTGTTCACAGTATGCGGTGGAGAACGAAGAGCTGACTCAGCACCTGGGTGCAGCCAAGGACGCCCAGAGACAGCTCACTGCTGAGGTAAACACATGACTGTAAAGGACACATAACGGTATTATTATTATTTTATGTGCGTTCTTATTTACGTGAAAAGTGACGATTTTTGAGGACCAAAGCGTTCTCCTAATGCAGCAAACTCTTTTAATTTTTACTTAGACAACTAAGTTCTAGACTTGAAGTTTGCTTTGCAGCTATTGATATTGAAGTATTCTACTATATATTTACTCATAAGAAGTAATATTTTCTTAATATCAAGCTTTAGTTGGGTAGAAAAACACTTAAAACGGGAAAAATATTCGAACATAAAAACCTCTTTGTGAGAAAAATAATCTTGTCAGACAGGAAATAAGCATAAATCTCATTAATCCAAGATCTTTAATCTTAGATTCTAGTTTTTGCAGTGATTAGAAACGGGATGTTAATTAGGTTTAGGTCAAGGTTAAACTTAGATGGAGGTTTTTGAACGGAATAATTTGAGTTTATCTCCCTTTCAGATCTAAATGTAAGACTATTTTTATTCAACCAAAAAGTTTTTAGATGAAACTAATGTCTTAATGGCTCAGGTGCATCAAGACTAAATTTGGTAGATGTTTAGTTTAAATGTTAACTCTTTTTTTTTTTTACTCTGCAGAAACACAAAAAGTATTTTTGGTTTAGTTTCTACTGCAAATATCTTAATACACTTAAAATGAGACAAAAGTAACTAACAAGTAAGTTTTCAGCAAGAAATAGGATCTTATTTAGAGTCAATAATTCCTTAATATTGAATGAAAAAAAAACTAGCAGATTATTTTATTTTTTTAACATGGGGAAAATCTCTTGCTGTAAATGAAATAATCTGCCAATGAAACTGGAACTTTTTCATCAATATTAAGGATTTATTGACTTAAAGCAAGCTGAAAAGTTACTTGTAAGTTAGTTTGTATTATTTCAAGTGCACTAAAAATCAGACAAAAATGCTTTGTAATATTTTATGTTTTTGCAGCGATGATCTCTGCAATGGACTTTTTAAAAATATATATCTATGTTTTAAGTCAAAAGCCAAACCTGCTGCATTTCCCCCCCCCCCTTCTCTCTGTCCTTCCGCCTCTCCTCTCTCCTTGCTCAGTTGCGGGAGCTGCAGGATAAGTATGCAGAGTGCATGGAGATCCTCCATGAGGCTCAGGAGGAGTTGAAGAACCTGAGGAATAAATCTCTACCTCTCAGCACCCCGAGGCGTTTCCACACACTGGGCTTATTCCCAATGGTCAGCGCATGAGCTGTCACAGCTTTATGCAGTTCAGTATATCGGACTGTCGGCTCCAGCAGAATGAATGGATTCATTTTCTTCTCTCAGGACTCGCTCGCAGCAGAAATAGAGGGAACTATGAGAAAAGAGCTTCAGATGGACGATCCAGACGTAGAAGAGCAGAGGTGCCTTTAGTTTTACGCTCTGACGTTGTTCCTGCGTGATACTTTGAATGTATCCCTCGATCTCCGTAGTAACGCGATCGTGTCGCTCATTTCTCCAGGCTGCACCCAAAGCGGGTTTTCCAGACGGTGAAAAACCTCAACCTGATGCGACAGCAGCGCTCCTCTGCAGCCCCCTCCCCTCTGAACATCCCAGGGTCCAATCAGAACTCGTGCTTCACCTCGAGCCGCTCCAGCAGGGCGGGCACGCCTCGCTCCAACTCCATCTACGGGAGCGAAACAGGAAGTGGGATCATCTTGGACAACAGGACAAGCAGCATCCTGGAGGGTCCGGACGACGGGTGAGGAACATTCTGAATCTTTAGCAAGCAGAAAGAAAGGGGAAAAAAATAGAGATTGCTCTTCTTCTCATCTCTCTCTCTCTCTCTCCTCAGGTCGGAAGACTCCAACAAGCGGCCCCCTGGTACGCCGGGGACCCCGGGCAGCAGGGACCTGGAGGCAGCCCTGCGCCGCCTGTCGCTGCGCCGTGACAACTACCTCTCGGAGAAACGCTTCTTCGAAGAAGAGAGGGAGAGGAAGCTGGCCTACTTGGGGAAAGAGGAGGAAAAGGGAGAGGCTGATGGCAGCAGGGACCCGGGGACCCCAACGGAGAGCCTGCTGTCGTTCTGCTCGCATCCCTCCTTCGGAAGCATCTGGTCGGGATACTCCATCACAGCCAGGTCCTACCTGCCGGAGAAGCTGCAGATTGTAAAGCCGCTGGAAGGTGATTATTGGTCTCATGATCCTCTTGACACAAATAAGGGAAAGAAAAGTCGTAGCTCCCAAAACGTCTTCCTGAATGCAAACGAAAACTCAAAGAGAAAAGAGAATCCCAGCCAGAAGCAGAGGCAGGACTACAGCTATGTTTTTCTAAACAGCTCAAACAGTGAGACACAGATTGGTCCAACGCGAGACGACGACGACGACACCAAACACCCGAACCGGTATTTAATCTTTCATAACCAGAGCGAGTCACAGATCCTCCTGAGCGCCTCACCGAAGGCGAAGCTGCGCAGAAGCTCCAGTCTGTTGGAGATTCGCAGCCTGTTGGGTTTCCAGCCTCCCCTCAGAGCTCCTCCAGCTCTGGGCAGAGGCCTGCTGACGGCCTTCAGACAAGAGGAAGGCAGTCTGAACCTTCAGCACTCCTTTTATTTCAGACACACTCAGCCGAGCTGCTGGTTCGAAGTGTAGAAACCACACAGGACAACGCAGGAATGTTACAGATCATAAAAAATATGAGTACGTGGTCGATATACTTTTCAAAGCAAACATACTTTGTGCTTGTGTGCATTTATATTGTCCAAATTATGCCTTATTGGTTAGGCATAAACCTTATGTTTTTACTAAGTTTGTCAGCTTAATTGTTACATCTTTCATTTGCCTAAATATCCATATTTAACAGCCCTGACAGAGTTGGATTTCACTCCTGGTCGCTGTAACTTCATGCACCATTTGCAGTGTTTTCCCTCCACCTAGTGTTCAGAACTGAAATTACAATCATAAACATATACGTTGCACTATTTTGCTGTCTTGTGTGTAAAATTAAATAAAATGGGAGAAAAAAAACGACATGGTAGCATAAACAATAGGATGGAAAACAATGTGGGGTTTTTTCTGCATAGAACATTCAACATTTTTTTTTATAGTTGGGTCAAATAGAATAAACAAAATAGAGAGTATATAATTAGAAATATCCTCTACCGTTCCACAGCTGGGGGGGAATTCAGGTGTAAAAGCAACAAAGTGACAGAGATGTA
>NW_015119063.1:0-5484 GCF_001443285.1 Poecilia latipinna
ACTTTGGAGTGGTTTTGATATAAAGACGATTCAGTCTCCCAGCAGTACCTGAATGCAGGTACTGCCGCTGTTCAAAGTTTGGACAGATTGGACACTGCAGGCGTCCAGCAGGACGTTGGCCGATTTTCTCCAACACAGTCATTCACACAACTCATTACATTCAGACTGACTTTGTTTCAAGTGATTCAGTTTCATCTGTGCTGCTGTTTAAAGTCATATTTTAAAGTGCACTATAGAAAGTTGCTTTGTGCTTTTATTTTCCACATATAAACTTTCTTCATGTGTTCAGATTTGAAACATGCCGTTCAGTTCCTGTATCTGGAACATTCCTCCTACAAACAGCAGAATTCCTGCTGACATGTCAAGAAAAACAAATCTTGTAAACTTGTTTGTTTGCTAAGAACTTGGAAAAAAAGTAATTGTTCATAAGCAACACACAATGAGCAATTGCTGCTGCGCACTATTCTGGGAATGGTTATATGGCCATTTTAAAAGCATTTAACAGCTATTTACAAATTGAAATAAAGTTGATATACAATCTTTGCAGATTACAGATCAGTGCACATCACATGCCTGATGTGCATCTTCTGCCTGCTATTATTATTTTCTGATAAAAACTAAATTCTTATAATGTGCCGTAATCCATAACTAAAGAAATCTTCACCGTGGTATGAAAAGGTTTGTGTTTTGGACTGTTGTCATCATGTGTGTGTTTGCTCACCTCACAAAAGTTTTAAAAAGAACAAGATGAAACCATGACAGTCTGGAATATAGTATCAACAAACCAATATTCTTTTTAGTTTTTATTATCTTGAGTGAGAGTGCATATAACTTTCAACACCTGACGTCACGACTTGGTGAAACAATGATGACTTTGTTTTTAATCGCCTCTTTACCTAATGCATTAGTAATGGCAATCACCTTTGTTATGCTGAAAGTTTTACTATTGTTCATACCTTAAAAACAGCAGATGTTTTGGTTTGGTTGATTTTTGGTTTATCAGGAACAAAACCTGATAAACCAGGTTTTATCAATTGTTAAACATAACAATTAAAAAAAAATACAAGTTTGAACCCAACAAAAATAAAATAATTTAAGAGCCACATTTTCAAGATGAAGGCATCTTCAAAGTGCTTCATACAATACTTCCCACCTAAATATTTTTTCTGCTCCTGATCTTTAAAAAATGAGTTGATACAATTCCAGGTTTAAAACCATCTCCTTCAGTCTTTGACGTTTTGTTTGCACAAAACGTCAAAGCACCATGTGACGTTCAAATACAACGTCACATGGTGCAGGAAGGCGGACATAGAAAGGATAAAAACTGTTTTTCTTTATGTTTTGAAAGATTGATTAGAAAACCTCAGCAGTCCACATAAAATGAGATTTATTACACAATATAGTATTTAAAACGACATATGTTTGCAATAAAAAAAAGAAACCAATATGATGTTGATGTTAGTAAACCATAATGTAAATTAACTTATGTTATCTTAATGTGTTTTATTTTATACTCTTTTTCTGTTGAACAAGTTATGTAATGTATTAATCTGTGGAGGACATGATAAAAGAGACAATTATTCTCAGGACTTTGAGACCAAACCAGTGATTGAAGGAAAACCCGTCTATCCACCCAGCTTCTTTTCTGAGTGGAGTCTGGATGCAGAGGGGGGAGAGGAGGGGGGGGACACAGAAGACACAACCATTTACTAGAGGAAAACTGTCAAATTTTACTTCTCTGTGTCATGTTTTCACTTCTGTTCATCCTCTGTATCATGTTGTAGCAGTAGCAGTCTTTCATCAGAGGACAGGCAGAGAGGGATGAAAAGTGATAACCCCCCCAACACACACACACACACACACACACACACACACACAGATCTCTATTTTTGTACAAATGACTGTAGCAATTGTGGTCAGAGCACAGGCAGCGCCATGCTAACAGCAGGAACTCTCACTGCTGATCATGTTGGGAACAAACATCACACTCCATCACCTGACTAAGTAAAATTGATCAAACATAAAGTATATCCTAAAAGTCAGTAATGTTCTTGTACAATTCAAAGAAAAATAGTGTAAAGATGTTTATGTATATATATGTATGTATTCACATTACTGCTGTCTATTTTCCTAAGACTGTGCACTGTGTGACTGTTCCTTCTCCCGTCAGTTCATGTTGATCCCACTCAGATATGTTTCATACTTTGATTGGGTGAATATTGATCGTCATATTTAGTGAGAACTTTTACTGAATTTTATTCTATTCCTGTTGCTCTGCTTGATCAATGCATTTTATTGACTTGGTTTCTACTATTTCCCACAGTCCTCGGACTATATAAGATATGTAATATATAAAATATTTATTTTCTTCTGTCACAGGTGTGGCTGCTCCTTTGCTGACATATTTAATTGTATGTTTCCATTTCATTTTCTTATTTCTCTGTGTTCAGTTTAAATTGTGACCTTTTACACTGCAGAAAAGTGTCAATCAGAAACTTTGAATAAAAAAAAATATTTAAATCCTCCAAAACTTGTCCGGTGTCACTTTTTAAAGAGAACACTAACATATTATCTATATTTATATCTATACATGACATGTAACACACATGCTAAATAGAAATGATTTCAATTCAGTCCAGCCAATTTATTTATCATCAGTTCAGGAAATCCAGATTGAGTTACATACAGTTAGAAAACAGTGCAGTCAAATTCAATGTATTAAATGATAAAAATTTCTTTAAATAAAGAGACTGTTGCACCGAGTGAGAGATCTGCCATCCAGCCTGTCTCCAGCTGTCACCATGTTCACTGTCTGGATCCTCCAGCAGTAAAACTATGATTCAGACTAAGTTAACCATGTTAGTTCTTACATCAACAACCAGATACTGTAAAACATTTGAAGGTGGTTTAACTTGAAAATGAAAGTCCATCTTCTGGTTTGAAAATTCAATTTAAGTCAACAAGAAAATTATATTGTTTTAACACACAAGTTGATTTAACAAGTTGTCTAAACATTGTTTTTAAGTTCATTAATCTTGAATTGGATTTTAATCTAATGCTGCAATTTAAACCAAATAATTATTTCATAATATGCAAGAAAAAACTTCCCTCACCTAGTTAAAGAGCACACACTTCTCTATTATTTCTACTCACAATGTCAACTTAAATTCTTGTTTCAAATTGCATTAACTACATTTCAGATCTGATAACTTTAAACATTACATTGAATTCCACTTAATAACATTCAGTGTAAACACAATATTATCCTTAAGCCTTAGTATTACAACCTTGATATGGTGCTGCAGACTCATATCAATGTAACACACGTCCATCTCACTCACGGTGCAACACAGGATACGAAAACATGCTGCTAAGCACTCTGGGAAATAATTCACACTCCTATCTTTGTTGTCTTTAAGATTTTTTTTTAAGTACTAACCTAAAAACTTTAGTTTATTCAACTCTTGGAGGTTTGACAAAATTCATAAAAAAGTTAACACAATTGTTGCGCAGATCTGCTCATTAGTTCAGATGTGGGTCCATGAATTGACATTTGTGTGTGCACACACACACACACACACACACATTAGTGTGCCACTCTGCAGCACTTTTCAGCAGGTGAAAGAAATCTGGCCCAAACAGCAGCACCCTCAACTCAGGTAATATAAGGAATCTACCAACCACTTTGCTGGTTTTGCAACAGAGCTGAGGAAGGCAAACACAGCCTCCAAAGCAGCATTTCATGGGAAAGGACTTAGATTAAACAAGGACTACCGGTAAGCCATTAACTGGGCTCAACTTTTTGACAGTAATTTTGCATTTGAGAAAAGAAATGCAGAATTTATTGAAGGAACAGTTTGCACTGCTAGTTTTTACAGTTTGGTTCCATTAAATGTATGTTAAGATATTTATTGTAAAAACTTATGTCCTAAGAAAAAGGAAAAAAATAATAATTCTAAAATGTTTGGATTTGTTTGATTCAACCAAACATGGAATTTAATAATTTAATACTTGAATTTATGGTTAAAATTGTGAAAGAAATGTATGTGTAAGGTTAAAAATGGAATTAGTCATTAAGATAAATTATTAACTTTGAACCAAATGTCTAAAATGTATGTTAAGATGTTTTGTATGTGTTTTGTAGGTTTTTCCACCTGTTCGTTGATTCTCACTCTTTGGTGAAAATAAAAAAAAAGATTTAGTGAAATTCTGAAGTCTCTTCAAGTCCTCCTTTTCAAGTATGGGAAGCCATGAAATTATAGAACACTTAATGTACTACTGTAAGTTTATCTTCCACCATCTCACACATTTAGGTTCAAAATCTAAAACTTGCTAAATTTATTTGACTTAAGGAGCAGAAGATAGACACAACTAATTGTGACTCAAATGTTTTACAGTGTTACTCTCATCATCTCATCTTAAATGTAAACAAAACAAAGGAGATTATTGTTGATTTTAAAAGAAATATGATCAAATGTCACTATTTCTATCACGGAGGAAGACATGGTTGGTTGAGGAGTTAGTCTGGACAACAGACTGGATTGGAGACGAAACAGTGAAGTATCTAAACCAGTGTTTCTCAACCCTGGTCCTCTCCTCCCCCCTGCTCTGCATGTTTTAGATGTGCCTCTATTCCAGAACAGCTGGTTCAAATGATTGCATGACCACCAAGTACTGCAGAGGTCTGTTAATCACCCAGAGATACAATTCAGGTGTGTGGCAGAAGGGAAACACCCAAAACATGCAGGACAGGGGGCAGTGAGGACCAGGGTTGAGAAACACTGGTCTAAAAGAAGGAATAGAGCAGACTGAAGCTAAGATCTTTCAAGGTTTGCAGCAAGATGCTGCAGATCAGTCTGTTGTTGAAAGCATCATCTCTGCTGCCATCATCTGTTGGACTTAACCTGATGAAGAAGGTTGGCTTTGTTCTGGTTTTCTTCTGGTTCTGTTCTGGGGTAACTGTGGAACCTCTAGAGATGACAAAGAAGGATTGATAAAATCAATAAAATCATGGTCAGAATACTATTGGAGATCCTTCCTGCCCAACAACTCTGAGCATTTCTCCTCAGGACGAATAAGGTATTTTTGAATTTGAATACTGAATATTTAATCTGTTACAAAATTTACATTTAAACCTTTGAGATCATCTATCTTTAAAGGAGACTGGCCTTGTTGCAGAGTGAATAAGTGAACACTTCCTTAGGCTCCACTTGGCTTCTGTCTAACATAAATACACATAACCTGCTTTCACTGATTCTGCCTTCAGTCTGGCAGAATCACGATTACTCCATCGTGTTATGGAGTAATGATTATTCCATAACACGATGAGAAAACATATTTCTGAAGCAATGACTTAAGAGACCAGATGCTACACTCCAGTCCTAATTTGTGGAACAGATTAGCTTTTCTGATTAAATTCTGAACCGTCAGACAAGGCTTCTGCATGTTGGTGTTCCCGCTAAAGCCTGAATATACCCAATTTGG
>NW_015119064.1:0-5481 GCF_001443285.1 Poecilia latipinna
TGTGTGTGTGTGTACATACAATACATAAAAACTAAGAGACGTATATATGCATCTGTATTACTCTGCTGAGCTACAGAGACCCAATAACTCAGCCTCCCCGGAGTTTAGATTTGGTCTAAGAGGAGAAAAATCACCAGGTTCAGCGAAGTTCAGGTGTCTGGAAAGTGATTCCTGTGTGTGAATATTGTGACGGCAGCTTAGAGACAAAATAAAGACTCCCTCTGCTGAATGATCTTAGAAACTACATCTGAAGTGATACCAGAGATAATTTTGGCTAAAAAAATCTGCTTAGATTATAACATCTGTGAATTTAGAAACCAAAGATATAAAAACATATTCATGTTTATTCATTCCTTATTCCATGTCCAGCATGCAGGGGTCTCTGCTTTACTTCGTCTGGAGATGCATCTCTGATAATGATATTCTTGAAAAGTTCAGGATTGAGATAACAAATGAACACATAAAATCATTAGAGGGCAATGTTTATGATAGCAAATTGTGCTTTATTAATTCATGTTGATGTCTCTGGGTTACAGTACATGAAAACTCAAGTATCAGAAACTCTGATTATTCCATCGGAACAATGAAAAATGATTTCTTCATACAGAAAAATGGGAATGTTGAAGATCATGTTCATGTACCAAACAGAATCTGCAGTCAGACGTTGATCTGAGCTGCTGCTGCAGGCAGAGATCTGCTCCGACTCTGAACATGATAAACCCTAATAGCCCCTAAATCATCTCACAGTGGTGACCTAAAAAAATCATTATATATTAACTCTACATCAAAATATATATTTGCATGCAGTTAAATCTGATCATAAACAGCTACATGATAATAGAAAAGCTCAGTGAATATTGAAATCAAGTCGAACTGTGACCACAGAAACTGTAAAAACAAAATATTACAAAGTATTTTAATATAATTTTATGGTGCAAATATTGTGTTACACTTGAAATTAGACAAAATTCACTCAGAATTAAATTTTTATCAAGACAAAGGCGCTAAAAAAAGCTCTAATTCCACTGGAAAATTATTTCAGTTATAGCAAAACATTTTCCCCATTTTATAAGTAAATAATCTGCCAGGGGAACAAGAACATTTGATTGATGTTAAGGAATCATTGATCTTAAACAAGCTCATATTTCTTGCTGAAAAGTTACTTATGAGTTAGTTGAATCATATTTTAAGTGAAGTGATTTGCAGTAGAAACTAGACCAAAGGTAAGTGACCTAGACGCTAAAACTCAGCTGGTAGACGAGGTGCAGTGAGTCCATTAACAGCTTTTAAAGCAAATAACAGAAGTTCAAAATCTATTGTAAAACTGACAGGAAGCCACTGTAGTGAGGATCAAACGAGTGAAATGCTACAAGAGAACTACGATTATTGATAAGCATTCATGAACGTTTTAACACAGGCGTGGCTGGTTGAGAAGCCATGAATAATATGTCCCACAGGTAACAGGACTGACGATAAATCAATAACAATATATATCACCCTTAGAGGTGAGGAATCAATTCAAAGTGCATAGATTTTTAAACGCGTTTAAGTTTTACGTCTGTGCTGCTCCTGTTTGTGAGCATACGGCATATCTTATAGAACTGTTTTAAATAATCCTCCATTTGTTTACAATATTAGTAACACAATATGAACAGAATCTATAAACCGTTTGAATAGAAACATTAGTTTCTGAATTAAATCATGAAAGAGTCACATCTCTAATCATGAGACACATGATCAATATCAATTGATGATACAGCTGGTGGAATATTACTTAAAAAACAGCATGGAGGAAAAACCATGGACAAAAGAGGTCACATCACCAGCTTGGCAGGATTCCAGATATTTAAAATAAAAAAATTATCAATAATTACCTATCAAAAGATATGAAACATTTAGCTTAACAGTTAAATAATTTGAGGATCATTTTAAATCCATACATGTTGCCAATAAAGATCAGCATAAAGTGAATTAGTAAGCAGCTATGCATATAGTGTTTCACTAAAGCTCTAAACACAGCCGGTGTTTCAGCACCATAGAATTATAAATTAAAGATTTAACCTCAGCTCTTCATAATGAGAAGAGCTGAGATTAATCTATGACCTTGTTTTAAATAAATAAAGGTCATTATGGCTCTATTATTTCATATATTTTTGGAAAAGAAATGTAAAGTCGCCTTTGCTTCAGTCTGAACAGTTTCTGAAAAATCTCTACAGCATTCAAACTACTTCTGGCAGCTTGTTTATGGTTCCTATTGGAGTTGAAAGGTCAAACTTTTGAAAGTTTCTGCCAGCATTCAAGCATGTCTCTCAAACTCGTCTGAATAGTTAAGCTGCTCTGCCTGCATCAGGGTTCAGAGGAATAAATAGATCCACACTGAAGCATGAACAAAGAAAAGCATCAAGCAGAACTGAGATGAACTCTTCTGTCCAGATGAAGAACTGCAGTTTCTCTGAGGTGGCTTTAAATCTGTCAACACAGAAAAAATCATTTCAGGTCATTAATGACAAGAAAAACAAATTTACAATCACAAGAATGGAGAAAAAACTCACAAGTGCAAAGATGAAAACTCATTCATTTAGAAACGGACTTTGAGGTTAAATAATAACTTTAATCTGTTTCAATAGTTAAACTCACCTATGATGAACACCGTTTATATAAAACCATCCCAATGGTGTAGATGTTGGACCAGAAACTGTAACTAATTGGTACCATGAACCAGTTTCATTTCTTACCTTCACAATTAATTAAACCAAAGGTTTTGTACTTTTAGTTTCAGCCGTATCGACACAGATCACAGTTTTATCAGCTCATCAGTTGAAAGAGACCCATCAGCAGAATTTCCCCAGGAGCAACAAGCTCATCTGAAGAAAACTTTCTGCTGCCACCAAACATCCGTATCTGAAGAAACCCTCAACCTGACTGTTAGCGTAATGAAACTAAACCAGCAGGGGGCAGTGTGGGACAAGCTGGAATAGAAGAGAACAGAGTTAGTGAGAGCTGAACAAAAACAGATCCTCATCTATCTGCAGTCAGGATCATTAAAAAACTAAAAGCTCATTTCTATGAACTGGACCAGAATAAAAGATCCAAACAGTGAAAACAACTAACAGAAAGCCTGAAGTCAGAGTTCTGGTGGATCTCCTCACCACTCCTGTTGGTTCTGTAGGAACTTGGAGGATCCTCCAGGTACAACATGGCGTTAGCCGGCAGGTCATGGCAGATTATGTAGACGATCCCAAGAATGCAGACCTCACAGTGGGAGGGAGGGAGACAAAGGGACGAAGAGGAGCAGCGAGGAAGAGTAGCAGAGGCATCTGGATCTCTGCTCCACAGTAATCCTGTTTCTTTGTGGCTCCCATGGAGCTGCGTGGCTCTCACTGCTTCTGGGTCAGAGGAGTTAAAGCAGCTCAGCAGTTTCTGCAAATACAGAAGAAAGAAGTTAAAATGTGCGATATTAAAAGCTGCAGGTTGGAAAATCTTCATTAGTTCTGCAGTCTTGAGTTAAAATCTGGAGTTAACCGTCCCAATGTCTGAAGAAATGGGGCCATTTAGAGACAAATTAGTGTTTTACTCTATGTACAGTCTGTTGGGGTCGCACTGACCCCATGTGCACTTTTTTTTTTAGGGTTTTTTGTGTGGTTTCATAAACTGACGGTCTGACACACCTGCTTCCCTGCTGTCTGACCGTGACATCTGCTGCATTCCTCCTGAGCTTCACCATAAGACTGCTGGAGGGTTAAACTATTTACTATTAATAATTAAACTCTCCAGGTTCTGGGTGCAATGATTCATCATCAGCGCACATCACCTCGCTTCACCCACAGCAGCTTCCGCTGTGGGTGAAGCGGACACAGACTGCAGACTGCAGACACAGCAGTTTTCAAGTTTTATTTTTAGCAGTGTCTCTGTGCCTCAGACTGCCTGTGGTTCAGCTGCACTGTTAATTTCAGGTGCAAGATGCAGCTACATCTTTGTTTTCTTGCTAATTATGACCAAACTAGGAGGAAGTGATTGAATTTCATTTGTCCATTGCTAAATATGAATTCTGCTCTTTTCTTTTTTCCTTCTTTTAAAGAAATTTTATTTTTTTACGAAACTCCTTACTCACCATGGATATGTTTGTCTTATTTAAAGGGACTTCACCCATCTCATTAAGAGCTGATGATCTTATAGTGAAAAAAATAGCTTTAATATTGCTGTAAATGATGTTCAGCCACTGAACTTTGGGCCATTTTATCTTGTCATTTATCCACTCACCTGCATGTAAAGCATTTGGGTTATTCATCGATCTCTAATGTTAATTTAGTAGCATAATTTATTTAATCACACTGATTACAATGTGATTAAATTGTAGTTATAGTACCCTGACAACATGTTAGCTAATGTTTAAACAGCAAGATAAACGCAGGTAACCATGGCAACCAGTGATAACTTAAAAACCGGTTGCCTCTTTCTGCAGTCAAGTTGCCTCCGCTGTGTTTACAAACAAATAATCCCTCTGTACTGAAGGTGTGTGCTCACCTTGCTCTCCAGGTTCTGGGTGCAGCTAGTGACCAAGCTGGGAACCAGAACCAGAACCAGCAGATGGGAAAACTTTCTTTTGGCCATCATGTCTGATCTCTGCAAAAGAAATAAAAACACTAAGTTAGTCATGTCATTAACCCTTCTGCTTTTAAACAAGGACAGAAACATCTAAATCTGATTTAGATCTCAAATATAATGTGACATTATAAACTAACAACACACCAGCTGCAACAGGAAACTCTAACTTTAGCTTCAAACTTCCTGATACAAACAATGCTGTTTATTAACTGGTTATTTTACAGAACTTTGACGAGAATCACGTCAAACATCATCTTATTCGATCTTGACTGCTGGTCTTTAAATCCAATCAAATAACTTTAGCAGCGATAATCTGTTAAAAAATGTAGCAATCTGACGAGGCAGACATTACAATACCAGCATACTGCATCTCTACCATATTGTTATAATGCATAATCATAACACGACTGTGAATAGTGTATAAACGTGTTTGCACCTTTCCTGATTTCCTGTTTTTTGCATTAACATCAAACCAATTTAAATAGTCAAAAGCAAATAAACACAAAATGCAATTAGTAAATGAAGGTGTACTATTAGAGAGAACAAATAGAAACCTATCAGTAGCGGAGGGATTTCCTTGAACATTTAGGTGTTCGGAACACAGAATGATCACGTGACTCCTCCGCCAAAGCCGCTGCACTATGGGAGTAGATGCATGCGTTCTCCGGTAGGGGCGCTGTTTAAAACCGAGCGGCTGGGATATTTTCCCGCGAACTTCTGTGACGTTTCACCTCACTTCCCCCGAGCCTCTAACTGAAGCTGGTTTTTAATAAAAGTACAGGGAGAGTCCAGGTTTCCTCCCGGACCGAGCAGAAGGACGGTTTTAATCTTCCCGCTCCGGTTCCGAGCCGCCAGCAGGACCGACAGGATGAAGTA
>NW_015119065.1:0-5479 GCF_001443285.1 Poecilia latipinna
TTTTTTATTATATCTTTATTGATTCTCGAGAAAGTATCATTTACATGACATTAGGCTTCACCAAACTAACTTCCATATTTGAAATAAGATTCACATGTAGACCATTGCCTTATAACAGTCAAATCAAAAATATAACTACACTTCTCTGAGAAAGATTATAAAGTGATCATAAAGAAAAGAAAGTGTGAAAGAAGAAACTAAGGGAAAGAAAAGAGAAAAAATAATTAAAAAAGAAAAGGAAATACAGTAACAAAAAATATAATATAAAATAACTATAAGGTATGGCTATCATGGGAGAGTGGATTGTCCAGGATAATAAGTTTGGTCTTTAAAGATGAAATCAGGTCTTTTAGGTTTTACATAATCTACCCAAATCCTCCAACACTGTTGGAGGATTTAAATGTTATCAAATTGTTCAGTCCTGTGATTGAGAGAGGCTGTTATTTTTCCCATTTCATATATGTTAAATTTTATGTTAATCCAGTCATCTAATGTTGGTTTGTCATGTGACAACCATTTTCTTGTAATGTTTTTCTTACTTGCCGTTAATAAAATAGTCATCAGATATTTGTTTATTTTTGTGGCGTCTTGAGGAATTATGCCTAAATACATAAGCTTGAACTCAAAAGGAATGTTTTGCATAAAAATATCTTGTAAGGCACTATTTATCTCTTTCCAATAATCTTTTATAATTGGGCAGTCCCAGAAGACATGATAATGGTTTGCATTTTGATTTCTACATTTTCTCCAACATGCGGGACGATTTCCACCATAGTGACATTTCTGAGCAGGTGTGATAAAGAATCTTACCAGATTTTTCCATCCATGTTCTTGCCAATGTAGTGATTTATTGTATGTCCATTGATAGTTCCATATTATTGTCCATTCCTCCTCTGTTATCGTCAAATTGCCCTCTCTCCCCATCCTGCTTTGATATGTAGGGTTGAATTGTTTTTTAGATTTATTAGGTTTTTATAGATAAGGGAGATAATTTTCCCTTTAATTTTTGATTTATAGGCATTAATAAAAATTTCCAGTAATGTTATATTCTTGTCAGTAATTGGTTTAAATTTTAAGTTAACGAAATTCCTTATTTGCAAATATCGATAAAAGTCTTGTTTGTCCAAAGAGTATTTTCTCTTGAGTGTTTCGAAATCATTTAAGATGTTGTTGTTCATTATTGTGCACAGAGCAGTGATTCCCTTGGATGTCCAGTCCTTAAACCTGGCATCCAGTTTGTTTGGTGTGAAGTCTGAATCATATGCGATCCATTTTATGATTGTCAAATCGTTCTCAAGTGCATTTTCTTTAACAATAGTTTTCCAAGCTCTAAGGGTTGTTTTCATCCACCGGTTATCTATATTATTTATGAAACCTTGTAGATTTGCATCTGCCAGAATTGCCTGTACAGGAATGGGTGTCGCCTTTGTTTCAATAGTTTTCCATTGAGCATCATATGTTGGGTCGCAACAGTATATCAATGTTCTTGTTTGTGCTGCTAAATAATAATCTCTTAGGGAAGGCAATCCCCAACCTCCCATTTTCTTTTCCAGTTGTAATACCTTATATCCAATTCTAGGTCTTTTACCTTGCCAAATATATCTTGATAATAGTTTGTCCCATTCATGAAAAACTTTTTGATTTATTTCAATTGGCAAAGTTTGGAATAAATATAACAATCTGGGCAATATGTTCATCTTTATCGAGTTAAGTCTTGAGCTAAAACTTAGAAAAGGAGTAAGATTCCATCTTGTGATATCCTCTTTAATTCTTTTTTGTATGGGAACATAATTATATTCGAATAGTTTTTCGAGGTCCTTTGGTATAGTAATGCCTAGATATTTAAAGTGTGCCAGGTTAGGGGGTACCTGTTTTGGATTTCCTGAGTTGGAGTATAATTATAAGACAGCAACTGAGTTTTGTTAATATTAATTTTGTATCCTGATAGTTGACCAAATTGTTTGAATAATTGCAGCAAAGCTGGGAGGGAGTGGGTCGGTTGTTCCATATAAATTAATATATCGTCCGCATAACAAGCCGATTTATGTTCTATCCCTTTGATAATTATTCCTTTGATGTCCTTATTTTGTCTTATCGATTGGGCTAATGGCTCTAAATATAAAGCAAAAAGTAACGGGGACCATGCACAGCCTTGTCTTGACCCTCTTTCTAAAGTAATTCTGTCTGATAAATGACCATTAACTTTAATTCTCGCTGTGGGATTCTCGTATAACGCCTGTATTGTTTTTATTATTGTATTATCTAGTCCAAATCTATGGAAAACCCTGAAGAGAAAATTCCAGTCCACTGACTTGAATGCTTTTTCCGCATCTATGCTGATAACAATGGCTTCTAGTTTATTTTTTGTATGTGATCTATAACATGTAGCGTCCTTCTTATATTGTCCTGTGTTTGACGTTGTCGTATGAAACCAGTTTGATCGTTATTTATTACGGAAGGGAGAAATTCTTCCAATCGTCTGGCCATTATAGAAGTAAAAAGTCGATAATATTTAAAACAGATATTGGTCGGTATGATCCACAATCCAGTTTATCTTTGCCCTCTTTATGTATTACCGAGATTATTGCCTCCTTCCAGCTTGGTGGTGTTTGAGCTTTTTTCAGAATCCAATTTAGTGAAGGGAGGAGGATTGGAATCAACTCTTTCTGAAATTCCTTATAGAATTCTGCTGTGTATCCATCTGACCCAGGTGATTTACATGGTTTTAATCTACTTATTGTGTTTTTTTATTCTTTTTCTGTAATGTCTGATGTCATTATACTATTCTGTTCCTCGTTCATAACAGGTAACTCCAGTGAGTTCAAATATTCATCAATTTCTTCTATAGTTCCTCCAGAGATTTTTGAATATAAGGTTTTGTAAAATATTTCAAATGCTTCCAGGATGTCATTTAATTTGTTCTTTAACAATTTTGATTCAGGGTTTCTGATTCTATGGATCGTATTTTCTGCTGTTTTCTTTTTTAGTTTCCATGCTAGGACCCTCATAGATTTTGATCCGCCTTCATAGTGTCTTTGTTTAAGAAACATGAGGTTTTTCATAATTTCCTGTGTTGCTATATCATTTATTTCATTTCTAATTCTTTTTAAATCTTCCAGTATATCTGGTGTACAATTTTGTTTATGTTTTTGTTCTAGATCTTCCAATTTTTTATGTAATTCCTCTGCTCTTTTATTTCTTCGTTTTTTTTAGGTGCGATGACATTGCTATAATTTTTCCCCTCAGAACAGTTTTAAGAGTGTCCCATAATATTGGAGGAGATGCTTCTCCATTGTCATTGAGATCTAAAAGAACTAATTTCCTTCCGTATCTCCTGTTTGAACCACTGGTTATTAAGCAAACCTGAATTTAGTTTCCATATATTATTTGGTTTTTGTAGGCCAAGGTCCACTGTTAGGTATACAGGTGAGTGGTCACTCACATCTATTGTTCCAATCTCACATCTGTCCATTTTGGCCCTGTCTTTTGTAAATGTCAAAAAATAATCAATTCTTGTGTATACTGAATGAGTGGCTGAATAGTGTGTATAGTCCTTTTTATTGGGGTAAAAGTCTCTCCATATGTCTACGAGGCCAACTTCCTTAAATAGTATATTTATTTTTTGTATTGTTCTTTCTGGTAGGCTTTCTCCCTGGAAGAATCCATCTTTGGTTGCAAATGAATGTTTAAGTCTCCTCCACAAATCAGAACACCGTGTGTTTCTTTTACCAATATATTAGTTATTTTCTTGAAAAAATCAATATCGCTCCCTGGAGGAGCATATATATTAAATAATGTAACCGGGTTTCCCCCTACATTGCCTCTCACAAGCACAAACCTGCATTCTTTATCCGCCAGTTCATATAATTTTTCAAAATGTATCTTGTTTGAGATAAGAGTAGCTACTCCCCTTCTATGTCCTGACTTGTATGAAGAGAAAAACAATTGGTTGAAACCCATTCTTCTTAGTTTTTCATGTTCACTTTTGTTTAGGTGGGTTTCTTGTAAGTACACTATGTGGGCATGTTCCTTCTTCATTTTTGACAGGATTTTGCTTCGTTTAATTGGATTGAGTAGACCATTAACATTAAAAGTAATTATATTTATCTTGTTAGCCATGTCTGATTGTCTTGTTGATCATTTTTAGACGTCTGATATCAAAGCTTAACCAATCCACTCTCCGTGCAAATGTAAACAATAACTTAACCATAAAGAAAAGAAAACAAACTTGAGATTCCAAGGTTGGGGTCCTGGACAAATGACTCTGAACTTGGCTAGGAAAACCATCTAGCCCTGGGGGAGGACCTCCCTTGAAAAAGAGGGGAGGGCCCCCAACTACTCTAACGCTGTTTCTGTCCATTTTGTTTGCATTCCTCCTCGGTACATTTATTATTTTTCGCCTAGGTTGGGGCTAAAGAATATATTCAATACCGCAACGATAAAGTCCGTAGTACAGAACAGTTGAACTAACCGAGATACATTGTCCTCATAGTTTATATCCTATTGATTACTCAGTGATTATTTAGCTTACCGATTATTAATGCATCTCTTCAGAGCTCCTCTTGGAGAGAACTAGTTTCTCTTCTGAACTCACTCAGTCTTTCTCTGATGCTCATCTCTCGCTCTTCTCCTGACACTCGTTGTTTCGAGGCGATTTTCTTCCAAGCGGTGCGGGACAGCTGCTCTGCCAGGCTCTCCTTTGGCTTGATCAGGGGGACAGGCAAACCACGCTCCTTCATGTCCTTCGTCGCCTCTGCCACTGTCTGGTAAAGCCGTGTTTCCCCCTCATAAAAAACTCGTAGTTTAGCGGGGAAAGGAGATTGGAATCGGATCTTTTTCTGCTTCAGGACCCGTTTAGCCTCCGAGTATTCTTTACGTTTCTGCAGCACTGTGGGAGGATAATCATGATCAAAATATATCGGTTTGCCGTGTAGAAGCACACCTTTCTATCCCCACGCTTTCCGTAAAATCTCTTCCTTGGTTCTGCTGCGGAGAAACTTAAAGGATCTTGGCCTGTTGTTTCTGTCCCCAGCAGGTGGCGGAGCCAACGCTCGGTGGGCTCTCTCAATGTCCAATTCCATACTTGGTTCGATCTCTAGGGTGTCCTTAAGTAATTTATCCACAAAATCTCTCACCGATGATCCTTCTGCTCCTTCTGGCACGTTGTATATCCGAATGTTTTCTCTTCGTGATCTCCCTTCCTGGTCGAGCAGTTTTTCTTGTTGCTGGCTAATTAGTTCGGCCATCTTGCTCATTATCTGCTCCATGTTCACTGCCCGCTCCTCCATCGAATCAACTCGGTCCTCCGTCTCCTTAATTTTTCGGTGTACGTTGAGTTCTGACTTAATGTCATCAAACTGTTGTTTCATATCTTTTCGGAAGTCCCGTAACTCCCCCAGAATTTGCGTTAATCCTGTCGCGTCAGTGGAAAGCGGATTAGCATTAGCTTCGTCGAGGTGCTTATGAGTTGGTGAGCTAG
>NW_015119066.1:0-5471 GCF_001443285.1 Poecilia latipinna
ACCGTCACTTTTTAAAACATTTTATATCGACTTATTTTGCTCCTTTTATATTTCCTTTTTAAATTTTCTTCCTTCCCTTTTTAAATTGATACGTGTATAACTTTGTTATCATGGTGCCATTTTATTCATGTAAATGGAGAAAGAAAAAGCAACTTTGGCTTAAAGAATCATCCCCAAAATAATTGGCAGCACATACTAGGTTTGACTGATGTCAAAATAGTTGTGTAGGCATCTGCCTCAAAAACATGTGTTGGTCAATCCCTAAGACAGATCAATATTATCCTTTTTCCCCCAATTGATGTCTGTGTCCCTCCTGACCCCATCTCTGGCTCCTCACTAAGTGATGAATTTACGTGAATTAGACCATCCATATTTACAGGAAACAAAAAAGAAAAAAGATTCTGTGCTGGTATTTGGTTAACTTACTTGTTTAGGTAGATTTCGAAAGTTTTCAGCCATGCAAAAGAGTCTGTAGCCAAACACTTTAGGAGAAGGCGGAAATCCATAGTGGACAACACAAGCTGCATCTCTGATGCCAAGGCTCCTCAAGCACTCACTGGTGCTCACTGAAGAATGAAGGAAAAACAAATGCAAAAGAAACAGCAGCAATATTGCAATTCTGTAAAATTTTAGGGGAATTACCAAAAATACCTATACAATCATCTATGAGCAGAGTAGTGCTAGGTAATGTAATGAACCTTACAGTTAAATTTCAATTCTTCAGATCACGATTTGACTCGATTTTGATTCAATGTTGTCTTAAATACTTTGATATTTAATTGACTTGATTTTATTTAAGAGGGAGAGTGCATTTATAAACAATAATTACAATGCATGGTTGATTATACTCACCCCTAAATATTAGCAACAATTGTTATAATAAATTTACCCAGGATAACATGAGTGCCAGGGCCAATGCTTTTCCTCCACTGCTGGATGACAAAGTCAAGCTGGTCCAGTAATCCCTTGTGGATCTTGAGACAGAATGCTGATTTGTTGCTGACAGCCTGCAATATAGAAGCATGTGACTGTATCCAGTCTATCCATCCTTTACACACACTCCTCTATGCATGGACATTGATAGCATCCACTCTTCCTGTTTAATACACGCTCAAACCAAGTCTATTAACAGACATCTTATTGGCACGACTTCTGAACCTATCCCTTATCTCCAGCAGTAATTAAGCAAGAAGTGAAATTTATTGGATAGGTCGCTGACTAAACTTTGTACTCTTGAGTGCCTGAGTAAATGTAAGTGTGGGGATCATGTGTCGCCAGTAAAAATGATCTACACAGCAATTTAAAAAAAAAAAGGCTGACACCACAAAGTAAAGAGCAGACGTGTGGATATTTTAAACTGCATATGTGGTGTTAAAGAAACTCTCCACAAGAAACGTGACAAACATTTCTTAAGAAGCAAGTGCTAAAGAAATAGCATTCCCAGCTAAAACTGAAACTGTATTTTCAATTTTTCCAAGGAGGAGTGCCACAGGACTTTAGACTTTTGTAGATGTCTAAGGCCTGGTCCAAATGCTTGCATTACATCCTACACCCCTCTATGAAGTGTGAACTCATCAAAGTGAACATAAGGGTTTGAGTCCACAGGTTACAAGTGTGCAAAAATTGAACTGAATTGGAACAGTATGCCTCTGCATTGTACCTTTGTACAACTACATCACAGTGCCATAGTCAGGCTTTGACATGTTAAAACATGTGATCAACACTACATTTAACCACACTACACCTTTTATATTCAATTTGATGCAAAATGCCATAAAAAATATTCAACCTGTTTTGCTCAGTTAATCACTAACAGATGCATAGAAAAGCAGGAACTGAAATAAATAAAAAATAAATTAACAAAATAATTATTATAGTGCAACATAAAACATCAGGACAATGAGTTAAAACTTTTGTCACCTTAAATACATCTTCAACCTCCTCAGCAGAGTTTGCTACAATCAATGTCTTTTGGCCAACTTCAGGACTGAAATCCAACACTCCCAGAAGTGCAGATATCTTGTTGCTCTCAATAGTCATCAGGATAACCTGTACAAACCAAAATGCAAAGTCAGAAAAATGTATATTTTAGTGCACATATTTAGACTGCACATTTCATTCCAAACAGTGGTTCTTCTTTTTCTTTAACTTGAAACACAAGTATGGTTCCATGGGTTTAATGGATTTTTGTTGACCCGCAGCACTTTCCTATATATTGGTTCCACAGTAATTCTGGTCCTCAGGGACCACTGCCTGCATATTTGAGATGTGACAAGACAGGTGTGCAGCAGGAGGAAAGTCCTAAAACATGCAGGGCAGTGGACCCTGAAGACAGACATTGAGAAACACTGGTACAGGTGGAAAATGCCATATCCGACTCGGGGTATGCAAACCATCTTCCATCGCCCAAAGGCTCCACTTTGATTCCTTCGGTTTAAGAATTAGGGAAAGAAAAGTTAGACATTATTATTTCTGCTACTGAACTAAGCCATTACTGACCCCCACAAAGTGCTGCTAATTAAAGAAGCATACAAGAATTTTGAGGTGCTGTGGACATTCAATTATTGTGTCAATGTAATCTCAAGTTCTTCAATAGCAGGAAATCAGTCTTAGTACATGGTTTGCAAATTTATGGTAAGCATTTATAGGTTGCCTTAGCCCCAGTTAAACACCACACTGTTTATATTTGACTAACCTGCTGGATGTTACCATACAGTGCAGCCTCCTCAGGGACAGTTATAACGATGGAGGGATCGAGCATATGCTTAGAGATTAGATCATCCATAGGACTGGTCCATCTTTTGGACACAGCAACCAGTTGCCGAGGACAGGATGCTTTCTCTTCACTGGAAGTCACCTTCTGAAAATGTTGTAGGATGGTTCCCATCTGGGAAAAAAGAGCATCAATACTTATGCCTACACATAAACAAAAATTACAATACACAACCCCACAGTCTGTTTTTCAATCATGGCAGAATATGTTAAAATAACTTCCTGCTTTGCCTCTCAAGCTAGCACAGCAAACGTAAAAAGTTTCTGACAGGAAAGAGACAGAATTAACCATCCAGGAGCCAGGCTGTGGAGGACTCTACTGCAAAAAACCCAAGAAGTCATGGCTGACTAAAATCAGAAGATATGAGACAGCATTTGTGCTAGATGAATGTAACAATTATTTAATAGTGAACAAAAGTGAGAAAAACAAACTAAAAGTCAATATTTCTTTACATATTTTGTAGCATTGTCTGTGGGTTTGCAAAGGAGGGCCAAGGCATGAAGAGTTTGGAATCCTCTGACCCAGACAACAGCATGGCAGACAAACTCCTAAAAGTGTTAAGTTTGCTGCCATTTTTTTAAGTTCATTGTAACGGCTCCTACTTGATAACAAAAGCAGTTACCTCATCAGGTGCAAAAGTGAAGAGCTGGTCAGCCTCATCTAATACTAGATGATACAGTCGCAGGAAAAGAAAGCAGTGACAAGACAGCAAACGGACAAGAGTGAATGGGGTGGTCACTAATAGCAGGCCTGTTGTAAAGAGAATAAAACATTTAAACTTAGATCTAACGAAAGTAAGATATAGTCAGAAGCTGAATGGATTGACAAAGCCTTGTTTCTGTTTTGCTCACAGTTTTTGGGGAATTTTACAGCCTTGGCTTCATCCTTGCCAATGCCCACCAAGACAATAATTGGGTGGAGGGTTTGAGAAACCTTGCTTTCTTCCAGCAGGTTGTATATCATCTGAGCCTTCTCCCAGCCTGGACACAGCAGCACTGCTATGGGCTGTATGCAAACACAATATTAGAAAGCAGGCACAAATACAAGTGGCTTTGTGTTTTACTAAATATTTACTCACCCCTGAACTGGAGAGGTGGGAAAAGAGGAGGGAGTTCAAAAGAATGTGGGTGAGCAGGGGGATAAGGTAGCCAAGTGGCTGATCAGCATTCTGGGAGATAACGAAAGTGTTGCAGCCACGAGCCACAGCTGGCCAACTGTAGCGGTCAGCTGGAGAAAGAGTGTGATAGTTTTTCCGAAGCAACACCTGCAAGACAAACCAGTTATATGGAATTTAGGCAATTTAGAGGAAACAGATCTTAATGGTGGCGACGGTGGGAGGAGTTCATGACGCAATCAGTGGGTTACTGGGTCAATTGCTTCTTCCCCCGCCTCTGTATCCTTGGGACAGACACTTCACCTGACTTGCCTGCCAGAGTATGGCAGTCTTGAAACCTGGCAGACTACTTACCTGATCTAGTAAACAGACTTATTTATTTGAAGCAGAATTGTAACTTGATGAAAAAGTGTTTAGAGTGATTTGATGAACTGAAATTTAAATCTAGGTATAACTTAGAAAAAAACACAATTGAATTAAATTATCTTATGAAATAAAAGAAAATCTAAATTCTAAGTGCAAATGCTAATATCGCTCAACAGCTCAAGAACATCTCAAACTGAACATTTCACTTAGCGTTTGTCAACGGGGGCGTTCAGAAGATGGCAGGGGGCACTGGCGAAAATTTTTACAAAAGGAGGGCGCTGGGATTCCTTTGGGGGACGTTTGCTCGAAGGTAAACTTTACACCTTAAATGCACAATAATACCAGTTAAGACTTTGAGCAACTTGCTGAAATTGTATTGTGTAACATTAAAACATGCCTGGCTGCAACTGTATCGATGGTAGCTCTCCTTCTCTTCAATTTTTGTAGCTTCTTGGCGCAGCTCCGTTCTCCTACTGCTATAGCTTCCCCGCATCAGTTCCGCGTTTCATCAGCTGATGACGCTGCTGTGAGATTCACTTGTCTGGTGTCTGATTTTCAAATATTTTATGTTTTATTGAGGATTTTTGTACATATGTTTTGCTGTGATCATGTCAAAGCAGTAACTTATATTAAAAAGTGTTTTAATGTCCATCTGAATACTGCCCGCTTCCATGGAAGGACAACGAAATATCGCTCTTATAAACGTGATTACTAAAATCACGATACCCTCACTGTGTATCCCTCTGAAAAATGAACCCATTTAAATAAAGAAATAAAGAAATCCCTCCATGGCGACAGCACGATAGAGAGCGTTCATTTTATAGCGTTAACACCGGAGCTGTAAGTGGTCCTGTATGAAACTGGGGTGATAGAACAACACAGCACTTTTAAATTGCAATAATTAGACTACCGAAATTGTTTCCGTTGTTTTAAAAGGTTTATGTCAGTCTGCCTTTTCCCCATCGATACGCTTCCCGACCGCCCTGCACCTTAAGGGCTTAAAAAAAAGACGCACATATTGCGCAAAACTCTGAAACAGGAGAAGCGGGACATAAAACGGAGCGACGAACTAGATGTGAATTATGGCATAAAAACAGAGAATCCGACGCTGAACAGTGAAAAAAATCAACACATGATGTGAAACACATGACGATTAGGCGGCGCAGCAGGTGATGAGTGAAGATTACTGGTGGTGAGCGTCAATAAAGATAAAATAAA
>NW_015119067.1:0-5445 GCF_001443285.1 Poecilia latipinna
TTGTAGTTTTTAGCAGCAGCATGCCTAAGCAGTGACCAGTCCGCCATTTTGGATGTGACGTTACGACCGTTCTGTCCCTGGTTCTGTCCCAACCCTGAACCCTGATGTGACTTTGAGTCCAGACTTCATAGGGGGTGTAGGGAGCTGAGCACCGGGCCTTAATCCTCTGCCTGCCTGCCTCTCCTGGTCAGCAGAGGTTGATATCAGATTATAGCCGCCATGATGGTTTTTCTGAAGAAGCTCTGCCTCTACAGGGAGCGCCACCAGCAGCCATCTTTAAGCAGAACTCCCACAGAGGAGCACCGCCGATAGACCCACACACAGTGGATACTCAGTAGTTCGCCTCACCTGTTGCCTGTCTGCAGCTGCTGCATCAGAACCACCTTAGGCCCAGTTCAGCAGAACCTTCTGCTGTTGGGAATCCAAACAGGTTCTTCTGGAAATTCAGAAAATTTCAGCGCTCCTCTTCCTCATCTGAGGAAGGATGAAGCTCCTTCTGTCCGCCTGCAGCTGGACCAGAACCAGGACCAGGTTCTAGTTCCAACTGGTTTCAGCTTCCTGGGATGAGGAAGTGATGCGGTGGTGACTTCCTGTAAATCAGCTGGTCTGTCCAGGTCTACGTCCCGGAGCTGATGTTCTGATCCAGTCAAAGTTCTCCCGGCTGAGGCCCGGTTCTGCGTTTGGAACCGGCCTGACCAGGGAGTAATTTCAGAACCCCGAGGTTCGAGCTGGCATGAAGCAGGAGGAACAAACTGGGTCAGAAAAATCCTGATTGCTGAGGGTTTCATGTTGGTCTTCATTGTTCAAAAGTTCTGAAAAGTTCTGGCTGCTGGATCCATCCATCCTCTGGTCCTGCTGCTGAGTTCCTGGTTCTGCCCAGCAGGGGGAGCTCTTCCCCCCCATGGAGGTCAGGGCAGCTGCTGCTGCTGATCCGCCCTTCCGGAGTCACCGACTCCCTCTCTCTCTCTTTCCTCCCTCTCTCTCTCCCTCTCCTTCCTCTTTCTCTCTCTCTCTCCCCTGCTCTCTTTCGCCTCCTCCCTTCGGTCAGTCCAGCAGCTTTTCCTCCTCTAGCGGCAGCTCCTCCATCTGTTGCCGTGTGCGGACCGTGCACGCTGCGGAGCCCCAGTGACTGACAGGTGAACTCACCTGAGAAAGACGGAAGTCTCCTGCAGGATCTTCTCTGGATACTTTGTCAGTTTTTCTGTTGATCAGGATGAAAAGAGTCGAGAGCAGCTCAGGTAGGAACAGGTGTTCAGCGCGTTGTGGAACCGGGCGGTACGGAGCCAAACAACACCCGCCTGAACCGAGGCAGGGAGGATTTCCTGACTCAGCCCAGGAACGTTCAAGAGTTCAGACGGGTTCAAATTGAACCGGTTCACGTTCATAGTTCCGTTGGGTCGTTGGTTTTGTTGGGTCAATTCTGGGTTGACCCAACATCGTTGATCACAGTGTTTGGTTCTCTGCAGATTCTGATTGACCCAATCTGGACCAAGACCACCCACTACGCAGAGATGTTCTGGAGGAAGGAGGCCGGGACTCTTCTGATGGTTCTGCTGGTTCTGTTGGACCCGTCCGCCGGGCATGAGCCTCAGCGGCCCGGGTCGAGGCGGCGCCACGCCAGGGACCAGGAGAGACGGCGCCCGTGGCAGAATATCACGCTGGCAGTGATCCTCCCTCAGAACGCCCGGTACCCCTGGGCCTGGCCTCGGGTTGGACCCGCGGTGGAGCGGGCCGTCAGAACCATCAACTCTGACCCGACCCTGCTACCTGACCACCGCCTCAGCTACGTGTTCAACAGCAGCGAGGACAGCAACGGGATCTGCTCCGAGTCGGTGGCTTCGCTGGCGGCAGTGGACCTGAAGCTGGCCCACGACCCGTGGGCGTTCATCGGCCCCGGCTGCTCCTACGCCGCCGCGCCGGTCGGCCTGTTCACCGCCCACTGGGATGTCCCCATGATCACGGCCGGGGCCACGGCCGTGGCGTTCTACAACGGCGTCTACCCCTCCATCACCAACACGGGCCCCACCCACAAGAAGCTGGGCCGGTTCGGCCTGCGGGTCTGCCTGGAGTCCGAGTGGAGGGAACACGTGGCACTGGTGTTCAGCGACCACAAGTACGATGACCGGCCATGCTACTTCGCCATCGAAGGTCTGTACGAGGAGCTGAAGGCGTTCAACATCAGCACCCATCACAGTGTGTTCGAGGAGAAGGAGATCAACTACGCGCAGATCCTCGCCGACATCCAGAACAGCGGCCGCGGTGAGTCCCACTTCCTGTTCCCACCGCAGGTCCCATGACCTGAGCCACAGCCTGTCAGGTGGTTCCATAGAAGGAGGCTGACCCGGTTCTGCTGTTTCCAGAAAACGGTTCTGTGTATTCCAGATCTGTTTCGAGAACCAACAGAACCTTTCCTGGGTTTTCCTTCATTCATCCGGTTCTGGAAGCAGAGCTGACGGATCTCTGCTCTGTTCTCTGATTCTCCCAGGAACAAGCCGGTCGGGTCAGTTGCAGCTGCTTTTCAGAACTCAGAGATTCGGTGAGGTCAAAGGTCGTCATTGAGCTCAGCTTTTATTGTCCTACGGTTCCTGTTCCACACTGAACGGTGTGATGTTTACAGTCACAAACGAGACTGAGGCGGTTTGTGACTCAGTCTGGTCACAAACCGCATCAGACCCATCCGAACCTGATGGGTCCAACAGACCCATCAGAACCTGATGGTTGCTGCGCTGCGGCAGAACCGTTTTTTTTTGGGAATGTTTTGGCTACAGATCGCTGATGACCCTAAATACGCCATCAGAACCAGGTCCAACAGGAAGCCTGAGCCCGATCCGGTCCAACAGCACCAACAGAACCGCAGTAGGAGTGGCAAGAAACAAGATCCTGCAATTTGGACCAGAACCAGAACAGATCCAGCTGGCCTTCAGGAGCAATGCACTAATTAGTGACTTTTATTGTGAAGGTTTACAGGAAGTTATTTGGAATCACCTGAACCATCTCTGCTGACAACCATCAGCATCATTTTCACCTCTGACCCCACCCTCATGATGGAGCCTCATGAAGTTCTGCTCTGAATCTGAGCCAGAGTCGGTTCTGATCCAGGTTCTATTGGATCCATCATCCTGACCATAGGTGAACGGATCCGGACCCCAGAACCGCTGTGACTTCCTCTGAAGGATCCCAGGGAGCCTGGGTCTGAGGTGTGAGCTGGTTCTGGTCCGGTTCTGCATCCTGATCCGACCTGCTGTTGGCTCCATTAGCCCATCCCCCCTGCTGCTGCGGCAGGAAATGCGATCCGGGTCGATGAGTCTGCTGAGTGAAAACATTACAGCTGCAGAGAAGCAGAACCAGCAGGAAGCGGCTGGGTCGGCCCGGTTCCTGGAGAACCTGAGCCGTTCCTCTGGAAAGTTCTCCGGGTCCGCTTCAGGAACCAACCAGAACATTGCAGTCTGGGTCGAACCGGGTTACAGATGATCAGGAACATTTTTATTTCTGTAAACCAAGACGCAAAAGAATCATTTTCCCAGCAGAGTCCAGACGCTCCGACCCGAACGGCAATAATCAATAAAGATCTGAATCCTCGGTGGAGGCGCCGTCCACATGAAGCTCCTCCCACCGTCTGACAGAAACATTTCAGGATTAGAAACACAAATTCTCCAGAACACCAGGATCATCGGCAAGGCGTTTATTCCCAGCTGTAGGAAACGTTCTGGTTCAGGACCGAGTCATGAATGAGTCAATTCGCTCCAACTCTTCTTCTCTTCCTTGTTTTGGGCAAAATGCAGGTTTTCAATTTAAAAAACAACAAATGAAATCTGGATTGAATGTCGTTGCTCTCAGCCGCTCCTGATGACGGCTCTGGTCCGGAAGATCCGGATTCACACAGCAGCAGGAATCACTGAATCATGAGAGAGCAGCGAGGCGATTTAAGCAAGAGCAAGGGGAACTGTGACGACCCCGGCTCTGGACACGCCGACGTGTTTCTGGACCCATCAGTTTTTGGATTCATGCTGACAACAGAAACGTTCTCAGCAGCTCCTGCCTTTAGTTTGGAGTAAAATCCAAACTATCTGTTGTGGTTTTCTGTTTTCCATCATGTTCATCTGGAGAAACCTGGAATCTGGCAGCGACAAACGGCTGGTCATTTATTAACCGAGGTCAGCGACCCGCCGCTCCGCTGCCATATCAGATCAGCAGGAATTTCCTGTTAAACACGCGCGGCCTAATTTTACCTCATTCCTCTGTTCCGTTCCCAAACATGGCCGACTGGGCCGAGAGCGGTCCTGATTGGTTCTGACCCCGAGGAGAAACCCGGAAGCAAGTCGGTGCTTCCTCCATTCCCTGGTTACCTGCTGCTGCTCTGCAGGCATGTGTATGTGTGTGTGTGTGTTTCCCTGTGCGTTTGTTTGTAATACCTTGTGGGGACGATTTTCCTGACACATACCACGTTGTGGGGACCAATTGCTCCTTGTGGGGACCGAAGCCTGGTCCCCACAAGGGGAAACTCTGTTGTCGGGTCAGGGGTCAGAGTTAGGACTAAGGTGTGATTTGAGTTTTGGGTGGTTAGGGATAGATATGTGATGGATGGGGTTAGGAAAAGGGTAAAGGTCAGGTTTAGGCTGTAGAAATGAATGGAAGTCAATGGAAAGTCCCCACAAAGATAGCAACACAAACATGTGTGTGTGTGTGTGTGTGTGTGTGCTGTCCTGTGTGTAGCTGACAGCAGAACCTGCTGACATGCATCTCAGCATCTTGATTGGTTCTGGAATATAAACAATCTGATCTTAGCTCCCATGAGGCCTTGACCACATTTAGATCTAAACATCTATAAATGTAGTTATAGACATTCCTGTTGATTTCCAGATGTATGTCATTGATAATCAATAATCAGAGCAGCAGTTGTTGATCCAGACGTTCTTATCTTGGTTGGATCGATGATTCCTGAAGCAGATGGGTTCTGGTTCTGATCCGTTAAGGCTCCGTGTCAACAGCTTCCTCCTCCTCCTGCAGTGATGTTCGTCTGCTGCTCTGCTGACGTCTTCAGGAAGTTGCTGGTCCACTTCTGGCGGGCCGACCTTCCTCACAACGAGTACGTCTTCCTCTTCATCGACCTGTTCGCCGACAGCCTGGGCTCCGGAGGCCGGTCGCCGTGGGAACGAGGCGACGAAGACGATGCCACCGCCAAGGAGGCCTTCCAGGTAAGAGCCGCTCTCCACCAATCAGCAGGAGGCCAGACTTTCACCTAATGAGAGGAACCTGGAGACGTTCTCCTGCTGGCTGTCAGTCGGAACCGGGCCGGGCGGAACCAGCTGAAACTGGAACCAAGGAAAAATGGATTGTTCTGGTCCAGTTGGTGCAGTTCCATGAGAAACCATCATCCATCATCCATCCATCCATCCATCCAACCATTTCTCCAACCATCCATCCATCCAACCATCCATCCATCCA
>NW_015119067.1:11644-11911 GCF_001443285.1 Poecilia latipinna
CCATCCATCCAACCAACCAACCAACCATCCATCCATCCAACCATACATCCAACCAACCAACCAACCAACCATCCATCCATCATTCATCCATCCATCCATCCATCCATTCATCCAACCATCCATCCATCCATCCATCCAATCAACCAACCAACCAACCAATCAATCAACCAACCATCCATCCATCCAACCATACATCCAACCAACCAACCAACCAACCAACCATCCATCCATCATTCATCCATCCAACCATCCAACCATCCATCCATC
>NW_015119068.1:0-5434 GCF_001443285.1 Poecilia latipinna
AATTTGATTGATTTGATTTGGAAAGTAGTGAAGACATTTTTTACTATTGTAAAGAAAAAAACTGTGGAAATGGAAATTAACTCGCTATAGAACCACAATTAAATACATTTCCTGAAATGATCCAGATCCTTGTTCTTGTGCTTTTTTAAAATCACACTTGAGTAAGGCAGTCTTCTATTTGTTGCATCTTCCTTTAGGGCTCCAGATCTTCTTTGGAAGGCTCTCGGCCAGTAGGACAAGTAGACAAACACATCCTGCTTCTGGTGCATGGAGTGGGAAATGCAGGTACAATGTTGTAAATGATAAGGTCAGGGTTTCCCCCAGTAACTTGCTAAGCCCTGTGGTCAGGGTGCCGAGGTGGCCCACCGTGTTTTTGTATTAAAAGATGTTAGGTCGACAGAATGTAAAAATATTACTGGGTAATTGTATGTTACAGAAAAACATCGCCATTGAAATGCTGTTTAAACCCACAACTTTTCTTAAAAGCAACAAATTAAAAAAAATGCAATTAAATTGAATATCAATTATTTGCACTTCTGTTTAATCCAAATTAAGTCATAAGGCCCTTCGGGGCTGATGCTATGAGTTTAATCTTTGAGTTTGAGCTCTGTTTGTTCACATATTCAAATTAGTAAACTGGAATTATAACTTATTGCTTTTTAGGTTGGTCAATAAAAACTATTCCTCATCTCCCAGATTTCACTAAATCTAACACAGAAGTTGGTAGAAATGCTGATGTTTTTAGCAGCAAGAGGGGCCCCTAAGTCAAAGTCAAACCAGAAAACTACTAAAAATAATAATGAAATAATATTAAACCAGTGTGATGTGTGACTACGAGGCGAGCGCGAAAGCTGTGGGTGCAGTGGGTTTTAAACTCTTACCTTTAGAGTTCTCCAAAGAAACATAATTCCTCACAGGGGAATTATGTAAATTATGTAAATATCCATGCAGGTCAGCCTGTTTCCAATTTGAAGGGAGTGAAGGGAGGCGCGTGCGCTGAGGTAAACTTCAGCAGTGTTCGCTCTCCTGGCTTTACATTCATCTTCTATAAACCTATCTTTTAAGAATAAATCTGCTCCCCCACAGAAACGCTCAGAGCAACAGAGACACTTGCAATCTGGCTTTACAACAAAAAAACGATTTTTTTTTCTGGCTTAGCCTAGCAGGGGGCCTAGTAAAGCATGGCGGGCTGCCAGGCTTATGATACACTAGGGGAAACCCTGTAAGGTAGAGATTGTGTAAAAGATTCCATTGTTTCATCAGAGAACTGTTGGAGCCATTTGTCAACTGTGAGGTCTCTAGGTTTATATGGATGTATGTTTTCAATTGTAATTAATTTTTTTATCTCTTGTGTAGGTCCAGAAATCACAGATGAACTGGTCAAGGTGCTTCGGAAGCGCCTGGATGAAACCACCTTGGACATCATAACAGTTATGCTTGTTAGGAACTGCAAGCTAACTCCTGCTGATGTGGAGGTAGTCTGCCTTTTCTGTGTCTTAGTATTTCTATTACACAACAAACATTTAACATTATTTTAAATGCAACATCTGTTTTGCACAGAGGCAATCAAAGAATTAATTCAATATTTCCAAATATTGTCTGATTAGTTTATCCAGCCATCAGGATCTCCTCCCACTGGAATTATGACCTTCAATCTTCCAACGTATTGCCTTCCCTGGCTGCCCACACTGGCTCACTACCTCAGACAGAACCTGCTTATCTTCCTGCATATACCCAAGTACACTGACAGCATTACTGTACACCATTTCAAGGTACACTGCACCATGTAAAATTGTGTGCCCCAACTCCTCTCCTATTTTCTGGACTGTCCATAACAGAAAGAACAAAGAGCATGAAGGGTTAGAAGATTAGTAAGGACAGGCAATATGACTCTTCAATGCAAAAAAGTGAATCCTCAAAATGAATAAAGAGGTTATCTTGCAGCACTGCAGATCTTTTTTAACAAGTCATACTTTTCAAAATATAATGAAGTGGGCAAAAAAAAAGGAAATTGTTATAAAAAGTTACAGTGTAAATGACAAATGCCTGTCTTAAAAATAATTTAATCTACACTCACTGGCCACTTTATTAGGTACACCTGCACAACTGTTGAATCAGCCAATCACTTGGCAGCAACTCCATGCATTTAGGCATGTAGACATGGCCAAGACAATCTGCTGCGGTTCAAACTGAGCATGAGAATGGAGAAGAAATGTGATTTAAATGACTTTGAACGTGGCATGGTTGTTGGTGCCCGACGGGCTGGTCTGAGTACGTCAGAAACTGCTGGCCTATTGGGATTTTCATGCACAACCATCTTTATAGAGTTTATAGAGAATGGGCTGAAAAAGAGAAAATATCCAGAGCGGCAGTTCTGTGGTCGCAAATGCCTTGTTGATGCCAGAGGTCAGAGGAGAATGGCCAGACTGGTGTGAGCTGATAGAACAGCAACAGTAACTCAAATAACCACTTGTTACAACAGAGGTATGCAGAAGAGCATCTCTGAACGCACAACATGCCAAACCTTGAGGCGGATGGGCTACAGCAGCAGAAGACCACACCGGGTGCCACTCCTGTCAGCTAAGAACAGGAAACTGAGGCTACAATTCACACAGGCTCACCAAAATTGGACAATAGAAGATTGGAAAACATTGTCTGGTCTGATGAGTCTCGATTTCTTCTGTAACAGTCGGATTGTAGGGCCAGAATATGGTGTCAACAATATGAGAGCATGGATCCATCCTGCCTTGTATCAGTGGTTCAGGCTGCTGGTGGTGGTGCAATGGTGTGGGGGATATTTTCCTGGCACACTTTGGGTCCATTAGTACCAATTGAGCAGTGTGTCAATGCCACAGCCTACCTGATTGTTGCTGACCATGCCCATCCCTTTATGACCACAGTGTATCACCTTCTGATGGATACTTCCAGCAGGATAACGCACCTTGTCATAAAGCGCCAATCGTCTCAGACTGGTTTCTTGAACACGACAATGAGTTCACTGAACTCAAATGGCCTCCAAAGTTATCAGATCTCAATCCAATAGAGAATCTTTGGGATGTGGTGGAACGACAGATTCACATCATGGATGTGCAGCCGACAAATCTTGAGCAACTGTGGAATGTTATGTTAATATGGATCAGACTCTGAGGAATATTTCCAGTACCTTGTTGAATCTATGCCACGAAGGATTAAGGCAGTTCTCGGGGTACCTAATAAAGTGGCCGGTGAGTGTATGTAGTTGTGCTAAGAGTCTAACTCAGAAATCTGAGTACATGCATACATGTCTATAAGCTTTCACTGCGTTGCAAAGGCATTTTTGGGTGAACCTTGAAGGTTGTAATTTTTTTACTTTTTTCTGTTTTCAGCATTACTTTCATTTGAGCACTGACTTGGCTGACTCTGATATCTACCTCTACAATAAGCCTGGAGGCCAGGGAACCGGAGGCAAAGGTAACAAGTCTCTAAGTCTTAACATACAGCATCATCATGAGCATAGTTTTTTTCTTTCTCTGTATTATCCAAAGTCTAAAAATATTTGGATAATACAGATAGTAAAAATTTAAATAAATAAATAAACAAAAAAATAATAATAAAAAATAAATAAAAATAAAAAACTGTGGTCTAAGAGCATTTAGCAGAAGAAACATTAACACAGTGGTGTTAATAATATGGTTGGTTAGTATGTGGGGTCTCATTTTATATTTCAGAACTGCAAATAGCAGCAGACCATATCCAGCCTGATTTTTGCTTAGGGATGGTGGGGCCAGATGGCATTTTTGAGATGTGTAATGGGAACAAAGCATGTGGGACACATGCCTTTGAGTGAACTCCAGTGAACATAATTATTTGACTTTTTTCTTCTGCCGTTAATGTCAGATAAGTGTGGTACATACAATCTTGCTGTTCACTGGAATATGAAGTTCCATCAGTTGGATGAAATAAGTCTCTGCTGGGTTGTTTCCCCACCACCAATGAAAAATAGACAAAGTATATAAAATGTTAGCATACTTGAAGCCAGATTAATAATTAGTATACTTTAAGTTTGTTAAGGATTATTTAACTTGAAACATGTTATTGTGGAACAACTAATTTTGTGCTTAATGTATTTTAATTGTAATGGAATTGTAGAAAATCACAATTTGAAGTGTGCTAAGTTTACCATTAGACACTTTTTTGGAACAACTAAAAGTATACTTTTTATATTTAAAGTGTAAAGATTTTTATGTAAAATAAATGTGCTTAATTAGTATATCTTAAGTTTACTATTTTTATGAATGAATTACATTTAAAATATATTTAGAATGTTTTCAAAATATATGAGCATTATCCACTCTCTGGCTACTTTATTAGGTACACCTGTAAAACTGCTAATTTACGCAACTGTTGAATCAGCCAATCACTTGGCAGCAACTCCATGCATTTAGGCATGTAGACATGGCCAAGATGATCTGCTGCAGTTCAAACTGAGCATCAGAATGGAGAAGAAATGTGATTTAAATGACTTTGAACGTGGCATGGTTGTTGGTGCCAGACGGACTGAATTGAGTATTTCAGAAACTGCTGATCTACTGGGATTTTCACGCACAATTATCTCTCGGGTTTATAGAGATGGTTGTGAAAACTAATCCACAAAGCCAGGAATGTCATTGGAGTGGAGCTAGACTCTGTCAGAGAGAAGGATCCCTGTCCAAGATGCAGGTCATCTTTCACAACAAATCTCATCTATTTCATGATGTGGTGCCTGGATACAGGAGCACCTTCAGCCAGAGACTCATTTTATCAAAGTGAACCACAGAGCAAAAGAAAATCATTTCTACCTGTAGCCATTAAACTATACAATAACTAACTTAAATCTACTTTTCTCTGCACTCATTTATAGGTTGTTTATAGATCAACATATATGCATGCATATTTATGTATTTATATTCAGTCATATTGAATTACTTGCATCACTCTTATATTTAATAAATTTTATCTCTTATGGTTTTATTTGCATTATTAATATTTAACATATTGGGTGGAGTAGCCTGTCAACTAATAAGCAATTTCCCCTTGGTGATCAATAAAGTACATTTTATTCTATTCTTATACTATTCCATAAACAGTCCAATTCTATTCCTGAAATATATTTTTATATTTGATTGTGCATATATTATACATCTTTATTAATAAATGAATTAATAATGCCATTTTTTGTCTTGTCTTTCAGGTATTGCCTGCATTGCTCTTTCATTTGTAGATGCTCAAGGTTGCCCCTTTAGGGTTGCAGCTCATGACTGTTCCTCTATTCTAAAACATGAGACCTGCTCCATCCCTCTTCACCCAGAACATTTTGAGGAGCTGACAACAGTGATTAAAGCAGAAGCTATCAACATAAACCAAAGTTCAGGTAATATACACACAGATTGGCTTGTGTTAGGATAGAGCTCTGGGA
>NW_015119069.1:0-785 GCF_001443285.1 Poecilia latipinna
CACTAGGGGACAGAAGGGGACAAGAGGGGACAGAAGGGGACAGAAGGGGACACCACAACAAAAGCAAAGAGCGGTGAGGGGCGGCTGGCCCAGGGCGAGCTGCTGCTGGGGGTAAGTGATGATGAAGGCGGCGAAGGCTTCAGAGGCTGCGATCATTCGACTGCACTAGTGCTAACGGTGTGTGTCCTGTAGGAGGCGCCGTCGCCACACAGCTCTTCAGGAGGAACGCCAACCGAGAAACCGCAGAACCTCATAGGTCAGTCACAACCAGGACCCAGTAGAACCCGTTTCTACATGACTGCTCAGGTCTTCTCTCATATTCTCACTTGGATTAGGGCCTGTACTTTTACTAGGCCACTCTAACCCCTGAACCTATCCCATAATATTTCTGGTCATCCTGCTGGAAACTGAACCGCCGCCACCTCCCCACAGGCTGATGCTGCCACCACCATATTTCAGTTTCTGATGAACCCTGTGTGTTCTCTCAGCACGGCCTGCCGGGCCCCCAGGGGCCACCGTTATTCAGATCTGTTGGGTTCTGATGAAATTGTTCTGTGTTTTGAATTAAATGTATTGTCTCTCTTTTTGTTTATTAAATTATTAATTTACCTTCAGTTTCTAATCTGCATGACTGATTTGTCACTTTTTATTCTCCATGTTTTTATAATCATAAATATTTAATGAGCTGCTGAATAATTAGTTGCCTGAATGAAGAGGTTGATAATTATGAGGTGTTAGGATTGGTTTTTCTTTGATCAGTCTAATAACTGACCTCTGAACCAGGA
>NW_015119069.1:4704-10128 GCF_001443285.1 Poecilia latipinna
AAAGTAGGAGGGACGACCGCTCCAAGATGGCCGCCGTATTTCCTACGCCAGAGCAGCCAATGCGGGGTCTACTCTTATGTCTATGGTTCAGTACTAAACTCAGGCTTACGACACTTCCTAGAATGACCTCTAAACCAATAATACAAAATAAAATACAGAAAAAATCCGAGCCTTTTATACACTTCCCTAAAGTCTCTCTGATACATCTCAGTTCCCAAATATCCAAATTAGTTTGGTCGTTCCACTGAGCCGAAACTAGCAACTTCTCCAAGATCGATTCCGTCCCGTTAGTGAGTTTTAGGGTCCTCATCTCTGTGCACACTAACAGTCTGAGTGTTCGCTAGTTCGGCCAAGTCCGTCACAAATTTGTCGAAAATCCAGGAAACGGCAGAAATCCTGTTATCATGAATAAATCCCGGGTGAATCCCGCTGAGTGTGTCCCCACAGGACAAGAGGCTTTCCTGTGCCCAGACTTCTTGTCGAGAAAATTTTATCAATTTCTTTGAGAGATTGGTTGACCAGATCCATAATTTGTATATTTGGAGAATGTGCAAAGAAAGGCTCCGAAAATATAGAAAAAGACAGGATTGTAGGTTATTTAGTTTTTATAACTTTTAATGAAATATTTTCACAGGATTTGTTCCCATGTTCACGCTGCAATGCATTCTGGGTAAATGAGTGCAAAGTTCCAACTGTCTGGCTCCTCCAGCCAAACAGTGACGAATAACTTTATGAAGCTTTTTTGATTTGAACCGAAGCTCATTGAAACCGATCAGAACGTAGAAACAACAAGAGGCGATGAAGAGGAGGAGCAAACAGAGGAAGAGCTGGCCGTAGGAGCTGCTGCCGCCTTCAGGTTCATAATGAAACAATGAATGAGACTCACCTCTGGTCCCTGTGTGATCCGGTTCGGTTCTGAAGCTCTTTCTCTGGTTCGGGAACAGCTGTTTAGGGTCCGGTTGGATCAGCGGTGTCATATGCAGTACCGGCAGCAGTAGCAATTAGCTCCGTTAGCATTTCAACGAGCTCCCAGCGCTGCCTCTCTGATGTTTCTCCCATCATTTGTAACTCTGGTGCAGTAACAGCTCTTTAAGGCATTTATTTTTAGCTCGTTAAATTAAAGATCACATGTTGGAGCCTTTGTCAATTTTGCTCATACAAATGACTCAAAGTCTTATGGAGAGAAATGTTGGCAGCTCTCTGCCACTGCATTCTTCTTTTTTGTGTGTGGGAAGTGATCCAGACTCATCTCAGTTTTTTTTATTTTATTTTTTTAATAAATTACAGCCAACAGCAACACAGTGTGCCATTATCTGAAATGACCCCAGTCGAACGCAATATGATAAACAACTACTGGGGTAAAGTTAACATTCCTGTGTTTACTCTGTAGACTCCGGTACAGAATGGACCTGATGATGTCATCAACCTATCGGTGAAAAAATGACAACCTCTGTGGTTGAAAAACAAAAGATGTACATTTTTAAAAAGTAATTGAGTTTTTGTGTATCACAAACAGCAATATATTTATTCCAACATGTTAAACTAATCTTGGATCCCTCTAACCGGATTAAACCTTCAGCAGAACCAGAACCGGGCTCGGTACCAGCATCCATTTTTCACGACTGACTAGAGGTTTGAGAAGACAGAGTAAAAGTACTGAATCAGGAGAACTTTCTATGTTCAATGAAAGTAAAGCATTAATGGTAGCAGCTCCTTTAGTGGCCTGCGATCTCCTTCAGATGCTAATGATGTAAAAACGTGGTTTTGCCATAGTTCTATGGTTATGGACATGGTTCTTGTACAGGAACTTACTGTAGCACTAGCCCTTGTCCTGAACCATGTCTCATTAAAGTATCTAATTGGAGATTTTGAGTTGAAATCTACGGAGCCCTGGAGGGGACATGGGGAAATTTTTTTGTTTTGCGTTCCCTTCAATATGCTTACTGCAATATTTGCTGGTCTATTTTGTATACAGTCATGAATGTCAATTTAACATTTCAAATATATACATATGTAAAGAGCCTAAATGGTGATGGAGGGCCCCACTGGGTTAATTCAGGGAATCTCATCTGTCCGTGTGTCAATCATCTCCAGGCCACTTCTTTGTTCTGTCACGATTATCGATTTATTCAATTTTGATTATCATGCTTCAAACTTTGCAAGGACTGCGACACAGACTGACCAGGAGAAACTATGCACAAGTGCTGCTTCCTCATACACACAAAGCCAGTCACCTTCCCATTCATACCTGGTGACGTCACATCGACACACCCACCACCCAGGTGTCAAAGCCACGTGCTCCTGTCATATCAATAATTACTTATTTCATTCATATGGCTCTTTCAGAGCCTCAGTGAAAACGTGTTTATTGTTATCGACTCTTTGGTGCAAAAAAAGTTGATTATTGTCTGGATGTTTATGTCTGTTAAGGCTGAGATGAAACCACATGGAAACGGCCCTTCAAACCATTCAGATACAATAGAGACTCAATCAGACTGTCAGATGATAATAACTCAAATAGTCCAAATAGTTTGGATGTATTTTATTTCTTTCCTTCTTACGGAAAGTTTCTGTTTATATCATAGGCTTGTGGTGCCTTTCTATACTAAAGAAAAAAATATAAAACTTCAGATATTTCACAAAGAGATATTAACATTTATGGAAAAACCTTACATAACCTGGTATTAAGGAAAAGTACGGCGGCCCGTAAGAAAGGCTTACAGTATTCAGTTATGCCGCATGAACTGATCAGTACATTAAATTCCCCACATCCCCGGAGGCTCCGTAGAAATCTTCTCCATGTCCTCAGTAGTTTGTAAAATAAAGAATTCAGCCAGTTGGAGAATATTGTGGTTGTTTAAATGAGGAACACAGCAGATTTCCAAGTCTGTTGGTAAAATGAAGCTATTTCCGTCTGATGTTGGTGATTATAAAGTAATTCCATCTCTTCTTAAATTATGGCAGCTTTTCTACATCATAATGATTGAACAGGCTAGAGGAATTTGTGTATTAATATGAGCCACTTTCTGTTCTCTCTTTTAGGGAAATGCCCAACCTACTGAGCCTGTAAGTATCAATCTCAGCAGACTGATACTCTTCACTTCTTTATCTGTTGTCTTGGGCATATGTGATTTCAAAGTACAGTCATATGAAAAATTTGGGCACCTCTGATAATCTTAATTATTTTCATATTCTAATCTTTGGGTGTTTGGATCAGCTATATCAGTTTGATATATCAACAGATGGACACAGTTAGTTAGGGGTCACATGGATTCCACTAAATTTCAGCAGATTACTGAGTATAATGTTCAATGATTAGTCACAATTTAAAGTTACGCTGGTGGTGGGTATTCTAACCAAACACTCATCCAAATCTATTCAGACATTCATGCAGAGGAACAAATAGTCTGTTCTGCAGAGGTCATCCCAGACCTGAATATCATTACATCTGTGAGATGATTTGAAGTGGGTTGTCCATGCTGGGCAACCATCAAGCCCATCTGAACTAGAGATGTTTTGTGAGAAGGAATGGTCCTGGATGGAGTGTTTGGATCCTTCATCCAGGAACCAAACACTCATTAGAAGCTGTTTAAGCGTCTAGAGGCTGTTATTTCTGTAAAAGGAGCATGTACTAAATGTTAATGTGATTTTACTTTTGGGGTTTCCAAATATCTTCCAATTTTTTTTTCATGCATGTTGCACATTTTCTCTTAATTGAATTATCCTCATTTCACTACTGAAATATAAGCTTGGCATCTTCAAATCAGGACACTTTAAGAGGGAATAATGTTAATATTGTCTCTGTGTCTTTGGGAGTTTTTCTTATAACCTCATGGGGGCTTGGCACCTTTTATGGTATATGGCACAAAAGAAACACACCTTAACTTTAATGAGATTCCCACTACCGACTTTGTCCACACCACCCCAAAGCATGATGGAACCTCCACCAAATTCTATGGTGGGCAGCAATTTTTATTATCTTGGAATGCTATGTTGTTTTTGCAGCCAAGTATAACATCCTTTGTTGTGACCTTGGACTTGCTAGCATCACACCAAACTACACCAACAGTAATAAATGGAGGTGCTATCAAATAAATTGATTGGATGCATTTGTCTATGAAGTTCAAGGTTTAATGATGTCACCAAACCCATTTTATGTTGTAATAAATCAGTGTTAAGTATTATTCAAATCAATTAAATTACAAAGGTTCCCCAAAAAAATGGCAGGACTCTGGCTCTCGAGGAATGCAGTTTGAGTCTCCTGGTTTAGATATTTAGATGCTCACACTTTATCAGCAACTATTTTCTGAAAGATTTTAGATCTGAAAGGAAGATTTAAGACAGGTTTGATATAGGTCTGTAAATCATCTTGATGGAGAGAAGGTTTTTGAAGTAAATGTTTAATTGAGCCAGTTTAGTCATCTTTGTCTTAACTCCTTAATCACATGTAGTAATCTTAACATAGGTTACCACTGACATCAGGTGTCAATGATTCCATAAATCTTTTCACTGTGTCTCTATAGAGCAAGGGTCAGTAATTAACCCAAATTCTTTGTGTTGCTCCAACAGGCTGCTGATGCTGGATTTGTTGCTGACTGGTCTGCAGACTTTGGTTCGATGTCAGCAAATGGAGATGTTGCTTCAGCTACAGTCCTGGTTGCTGCAGGAACTCTGGCTGACATGCCAGAGGGGGAGCAGGTCGGTGTTCAGGGTGGAACTGAGTGCTGGCCCCAGGCGGAAAGCTCACTACCAGGTGGAGACACAACTGCTGTCCAGGACAGTGAACCAAGAGACGAGAGAGATGAGGTTAGCAGCTGGGAAATCCTGACTCACTCCGACCTTCATCCATCTACAGCTAGTAATGCTAAAGATGAGACTGGCCAGGTAGAAATATCCAGTGAAGACGTGGTACTGGAAAATCGTAGAAAATCTACTCCAGGACTTCTCTTCACCAATGAGTTTGGTGAAGAGATTGAGGATGGCACAGGCGACAGAAGAGATAAGAGGTCGAGGTCTCTTGATGGGTCTGGGTCCGAGTATGAGACAGCTGAAGAATGGGCTGATGGTGGCCAGGGTGGAGGCTGGATGAGTGCAGATGATGACCTATCTAACGAATATCAACTCCCTGGGAACATTGTGGAGAACCAGGAAGGTGAAACGGATAGAAATGAATTGGGAAAACAAAGCCACCCAACATCACTTTGTAGAAATATATCTGAAAGAGTAGGATGGGAACATGAAGAGCTGTCTGCCAAAACAGTTGATTCTGACCCTGCTGAGCTGGATCCATTTCTGTTTGGAGAATCGCAGGGTGGAGTTGGGTTTGAATCGGATCCGTTCGCAGAGTCGCAGGGTGGACTTGGGTTTGAATCGGATCCGTTCGCAGAGTCGCAGGGTGGAGTTGGGTTTGGATCGGATCCGTTC
>NW_015119070.1:0-5422 GCF_001443285.1 Poecilia latipinna
TAGAGGTGTGCCGATCGATCGGCTACCGATCATAATCGGTCGATTACTGTGAAAAATTGTATGATCCGTGATCGCCGATCACGGTCTCTTGTTGCCGATCACACAAACCGATCACCTGCATCTCTTTTCCCATCCTGCCTGTGCAGCTGGTCGCCTTTTTCCTTCACACTGCGCAAACGCGCAGCAACAAATCCTAAGCGATGTGCAACTATAACGCACTGAGTGAAAGGGGAAGTTTGCTGCGTGTTGCGGCGGAAAATTAAAGCAGGTCAAAATGCATCAACACAACGAAGCTAATACGACATAAAAACAGTGCCATACTTGACGGAGATTGGCTACATCGAGGTTCACTGCAGTAAAAAAGACATACGGAGGATCAGATAGCAGGTAAAGCAGCTACAAACACTCACCCGGATTAGCATGACGGTCAGAAAGCTAAACAAATAACCGGCAAAATTATTTAAGTCTCCGAGCTGCGATGTAAGACGCTGGTTCTGCTCTCCTGTTGAACCGCTGCTACAGGTAGTAATATCTGACAGACGGAGCTTCGCTTCTGCTCCACCTGGTAGTGACTCTCACACCGAACCTCTGCTTAAAGCTGCAGCATCTAACTTAAAAAAAATACATTTTACATACGTATTAAAACTTTCGCTGTCCTAACATGAGACTCTCTGAAAAAATAATCGATCTCCTCCCTGATCTGCATAATTACTCAGCTCAGTCAGAAACAGCCAATCAGAACTAGCAGTAATCAGCTAGCCGCCATGCTATCAGGAAGTTTTCATTCAGTAACTCTGGATTGTCTATTCTAATGGAACCTGTTTTTGCCTTTGAATGTTAAGTTTTATACTTGAATTTTTTGGCAATGTTGAGAGGTTTTATTTTGGCTCTTTGTATTATTAAGCCTCTTCAGAGCCTTCATATGTTATCAGTCTGTTAAAGATGGTATTACCGATAGTACAATTTGCACAATGCCCGTTTTATTTTCTTCTTGGAAAAAGTTATTAAAAACAAGTTTTTGTCTAAATTAAGGTGAATTCATGGTTCCTTTTTCCACATAATGTAACCGGTAGTGCTTATGATTAAAAAAATAATAATTATGTGATCGGAATCGTCAGGAAAAAACCTGATCGGCACATCTCTAATGGTAACATCAACAATGTGTCTCCACTTATAAGGTTGAACTAATGGTTACAACAATACAAAAATAACTTTTGTAATTTGTGTGTTCCAGTATTGTCTGGAAAACTATAAATAGGATTTTAGACCCCCCTGTCCGCCGCCCCAGGGTCCAGGTTGTGCTTTACGGCCCTGCGTTTGGTGTCACAGCCCAGCTCACAGAGCTCCTCCTGCAGCTCCACAGCTCAGTTGTCCCGCTGCACAGATTTGTGACACTTATCTTAATATTAATAATTATAATGGCATTTAGTTGCACAACTTTACGGACTCGTTCATTCGTGGCTGTTTTCATGTTTACTGCGCTGTTCATATTAGTCTCGATGTTTTCTGGAGCGCAATGCAGAGCTCGATGTAATTCACAGGTAATATATTAACTTAACATTAACAAAGATGCAACGCGATGGATCATCCGGGAAATGATGGTCAGGCAGAGTCTGACTGAAACTAACTGGATGTCAGACAAATTCTGGGGTTTATGTCTGCTTACTTCCAAGCCTAAAAAGTGCAACCCGCGACTCATTAAATTTGCAAGTGACTTTAAAAAAAACAAACCCAAAGCTGCTTATAATAATCGGACTTGACGAGCGAAACTCAAAATAGTTCCTGTTTTTCCAGCAACAAATGCGCATCTCCCTCTTCCCTCCATTGTTTACATTTCTGTTGCTGCTGATACTTTCGCATAGAAACAGCGATCACTCCCCAAGAGGCGCAGAAGAAATAACTAAGTAAAATAGTAACGCACAGTAACGCAAAGTGATTTCATTAAGTAACTGTAGTCTGACTAATGGATTTGAAATAGCAACGCGTTAGATTACTCCTTACTGAAAAAAGTGGTCCGACGTCAGTAACGCGTTACCAAGTGTTTTACATCACGAAAACCTGGCAATTGAACTGGGGTGTTTAGACGCTTTATATCCACTAAAATATATATATATGTATTTTTCTTTTTTAGTTTTTAAATTCTATCTATTATTTTGTCAACTAACTTGACAGTAGGTTAATCGACTAAAATGTTGTGATAGTCGACTGAAACTACAGAAAAACAATTCTAAGGACAAAATTATGCCTAAAACTAAATGACACTTTAGTCAAAAGACTAAAACTAACTAAAAATTTGATGTCAAAAATAAAATGTCTGGATGGAGGTTGTCTGCAGAAACTTGTAGTGCTCTCTGTGTGACTGTTTTGTTAAAACAAATGAAGCGATGCAGGTAGGGAGTAGCTACATCTAAGAATGAATTGATATTTCAAGTTTAATAAATTTGAGACTTTAATGTATCCATTTGTCACTCTACCTTGCAAAGCAGACCAGGGTAGATCATAAGGATTCTTTGCACATTGATAGATTAAAGCAAAAATTATCATGAATACTTGTTTTGACTCAAATTTTAAATCACATCGCCGCACCAAAAATCAGACTCAAATTGTGAGATAGGACTCGATTTCTACCCTTGTTGTCCAGGTAAATATACCAATTCATCCTACGTGACCCACAGGCACCTCAATAGACATGTATTCCACTTACTTGATGATCAATGACAAAGGAACGGCCACAGCAGAAGCCTCCAATGGAGGCCACAGCATTTTCCATGTTAGCGCTGATCAGATCGATGTCATCAATCTGTGCAGAGCAAAAATGGTCAGATTATTATTCTACTTCAGAATCTGTTTTATTTACCAAGTTTGTACATACAAACAAGGAATTTTACCTCAGATCATCTTTGCTCTCAAAAACATTTGAAATATAAATATATAAAAAGAAACAAAATTTCAAAAATATGTTTTTTGTCTTCTTATAGGCTGGCAAACAGATCAAAAGAGGAAGAGAAAGTTGAATTAAAACATTGCATTGATCTGGGCCCTGACAGTTCAATGTTTAAATAAAAGTTTTAGCACTTTGTGTCCAGGATGTGTGGGGTCTGCAAAGATTTTGGCTGCCATTTTCCTCGCCTTGGTCCTGTACTTTGGTAAATTAAAAAAATAAATAAAAAAACCTTGGAAAATTTAGGATTATGACCAAGACAACTGACTACTACTTCTCATAAGAAGAATACAATTTGGATTACTGTGGATGAGAAAATGTAAGAAGCACTTTGATTTGGTGTAATTGAAAAGGTAACATTGACAAAATAAAAAAAAAGATTACAATACAAGTTTTTTAAGCTATTTTGTTTTCTTTGTTACGGATATACTCACATTCACCCCAAAGTGTTCTGTGACACCTTTGCCGTGTTCACCCAACACACCAAAAGACATGCTCTCCTCCAAAAAGATCCGCACCTTGTATCTATACTTGAGCTTGACCTGGGAAATTAGACAGATAGTAGAGATCATAAAAATAAACATTCTGAGACTGTTAGATCTAACTCAGACATATCTGGAACTAGGACAGGTGAAGATCACCATGTGATGTCTCTTTTTGTGGATGTCCTTTTATACCTGAAAAACCCAAATAAATCAGTCCCAGCTGTACTTAGTTCCATAGATAAATTTGGTGCTCTTTCAGGTTTTGAGATTCTGTCATGACTGTTTAAGACTCTGCAAGTCTGTCACTTTTCCTCTCAATATCCCTCAAGATATGGAGCTATAGCCTATTTTTCATACGTCTAAAAGAGGTTTCAAGTACTTGGGCATCTTTATCACCCCTGATCTGAAAGACTTATTCTCATCAAACAACTTCCTCCTAGTTCAGAACATTAAGAACGATCTGTCAAAATGGTCCACTTTACCTATATCACTTCTCAGTAGGGTTAATTCAATAAAAATGAATATTCTCCCTCGCTTAAACTACATGTTTCAAAATCTTCCTTGCTACTTGTCCCTTACATTCTTTAAATCCCTTAATTCTCATATTTCCTGTTTTATTTGGAATGTTAAGCATCAATGAATTAGGTTCTCCACTCTTGGGAGGTTTGTCTCTACCCAGCATGTAGCTCTATTACTGGTCTGCCCAGCTTAAAATTATGTTTTCTAGTAGAGAGAACTGTTTATGACTGGGCCTTGAATCTTTACCATGCTGTCCTAGAAGGTTAAACTCTCTCCCTTTTATCAAATATTTAGATCAATTGGATTCATTGAAGAAAAACATGGTAGTTTACAGTACTTTGTTAGCGTGGCAAGACATAAGGAAATACTTGAATATTCCTCACTTTATCTCAATTCGATCTCCCCCGACTTTAAACCCGGACTTACCAACTTCTATTAGAAGTATTGGTCTATTGAACTGGTCCTCTTCTGGTCTGACTGATTTCTCTGATCTGTTGATTTCTGGCTCTATTAAATAATTTAATCAAATAAGGGACAATAACATCATTCAAAAAGATTTTTATAAATACCTTCAAATTCAGCATTTTATTTAGTCATTGTTTAGGTCCAATGCATTCCGTAGGGAACTGACGGATTTAGAAAATACTCTGGTTTCAACCAAATCTCCCAAAGATGTGATTTCAAAGTTCTATGCATCTTTACTCAGCCCTGAACCATCAAGCTTTGACTCTGTCAAGAAGTTGTGGGAACGTGATCTGGAGGTGAAATTCAGTCCTTTAGGTTGGCTCAAGATTTACAATGGATCCTTTCCTCAATACACTTCTATTTCTATACATGAACAAAATTTCAAACTGAACGTCACTGATACTCAACAAATTCTGCGTCCTGATACGCGCAAGTGGGAAGAAAAACAACAACCATGATGGAATATATGAGGATTAAGTTGTTAATATGCTGCTCCGGTTGGACAGCAACTTCAAATATGTAAGCTAAGCTCCACTGTTAGCCTCCATGTTTACTTCCGCAAACACTGAGCACTTCTTCTTTTTATGGTGGTTGGCAGAACACTGAGAACGCTGACACTATTGCGCCCTCTACTGCGCATGCAGGACACTTTCAGGTCGTTTACCCATTCAGACTGCATAACACATACAGGTCACATATGTGTGGCAGTGTGAACGGCCCGGCAAAAAAAAATCCGATTTGACAAAAAATCGGAATTGGGTCACTTAAGGCTGCAGTGTGAATGCACCCTAAATTTTGTCACACCCTCATCATGTCTTTGTCAAAGCCAAAGCCTGCAGTTCATGTATTGGAGAAATAATTAAATGTTGATGACATTTGAAGATATTTTTTAAATGTTTTTTGTGGAATCCTTTATGCGGCCCAGCCTCACCCAGACTCTGCCTCCAGCGGCCCCCCCCCCCCCCCCCCGCAATTTGTTTTGTAATCCCGCGCCCTACTCACCACGAAGACA
>NW_015119071.1:0-5400 GCF_001443285.1 Poecilia latipinna
CAACACTTAATTCAATTAGGGTTAATCCTAATGATTCAAAAATGATCATCTGTTTGACATTTGCAAACACCCAACCATAATGGTGGTAGAGTTCTGGTCAGGGGCTGCTATTCTCTTTCAAGAAATGGCCAACTTGGAACCATAAATTTTGGTGTTTATCAGAAAATCCTGAAGGAGAATGGTCGCCCTATCTCTTTGTGACCTTAATCTCAAGAAATTTCACTTCCAAATTCCTCCACAGTGAGATAAAATGATCATTATCAGTTATCCTAAATGCTTGATGCCAGATGTGGCTGCCAATGGTGGATCAAGCTGCTTGGGTTAGGGCGGTTACTCATTAGTCTCAGATTGGTATAAATAGCTATTTTCCCCATAAGGAGTGGAGTCTTACTTTCAAAGTTGTTTTGTATTTACTATGGTTATCTGCTGAAACATTAAAGTGACTAAAAAGGAAATCTGCCAGTAATCTCCACAAAAAGGTCACAAATCTGATCACCGTAGCCGCCTGTAACCATGCCTGCCATAAATAAGTGAAGAGAGCCCGGTCAGTGCAGACAATCCAGATAAGAGCAAGAGTAAAATACCACAAATGATGAAATTTAAAAAAAAAAAAGGGATGAAAGGTTGACAAGACTTCTGACAAGCTCACGGCAAGCCACTTTGACTTTGATACATTATGCATCAAAGAGGAGTCAAGAGCGTACGGTGCCGCTTTTTGTTCCGCGTTCGATTGGAGTTAAAGGAACTTCTGACAAGGCCTGTAGGGTCACTGAACAGAATCTTTGCAATATGTTCAAGAACACCGGTTTAAGATCCGTCATCGAACAAGAACTCAGGCTTCTGGTGTTTCCTTACAAAATGTTACATCCCTTGACATTTACGGCAGAACAGGAGTAGGAATATATCAAGGCAGAAGCCCAAAGTCAAGTTTAGCAAAGTAATTATCTTATTGCAAACATGAACAATAAGCAGCTTATCTCTATTTTTTAATTAAATGGGTGAAATGCAAAAATGCATTTTCCTAAAGAAGTGCAATTATTCTGCATTTCCAAGCTGATTGAAAAACTACTGTGATCTCTAAAAAACGATCAACTCCAAACCTTTATGTCAGATAATTTCTTAACTAGTCCTGCTTTATCATTTTTAAGGTTTTCTTGTGATTCAGTTAAAAAATGTTCAAGGGATACATTGCTTAAAAAATGTCAAATTAGTTTTGATATGGAAAATCAAAACTATTTTGAAAATCGTGTTTTTGTGGCACGATTGTTAGACCTCTCTTAATGAAAGAGGGAAAAGTGCTGCAGGGATCACAGATCAAATGTTATAAATTTCAACATTTATAACATATTGAGACAGAAAACATATATTAATAAATATAAAAATAAATATATTTATAAACATTTGTTGCAACTACAGTGCCATGCAGAAGATAAATGCACAATCATCCTTTGGGAGTATTGTGTTGCTAGGGAAACGAACATTTACCGTTGGCATGGGTCATGAAACCACAAAGGACCAATCAGGATGGCACAATTGATGAAGGAGGAATGATAAAGAACCAATCGAATGTTGTAATGCCAAGACATAATGTCACATATTGTGTTGTGTTCCTCTTGACCAAGGTGATTTCACTCAGCACATTTACAGAATTTGATTTTGAGTTTTTAATGTGTCCTTAAATACAAAAATTGCGTTATTCCACACACACACACACAAAAAAACTCAACCGCTTTAGAGAAAGAAAATAAAGCTGCTAGAAAGGCCCGGTCAATCACTGGCCTACAACTGTATCTATGGAAAGAACTGAAGACCAGAGTGCAAAGAGGAAGAATGCAAAGCATCAAATATTAAGACAGTTTCTGCCCAAGTTTTCAAAACCAAAAGGCTTTGAGTATTTATTACATTGCAGAAAGTTTGAGCAATACTCACTCTCCAGCTCACTCTCTTTTGAAACTTTGATACACAGAATTTATGGACTAATTTGTTTTGATATAATTGCATGAGTGGATTACTTTGTGGGCTGTTACCCACATCTGGTGTAAATTTCATGTCAGTAGGATCATCATCTACTGAAGGAAACTGCCTACTTCCCCCCGACCCCGGCGCTGCGACTCAGGGGCTAAGATGATAACCTGCAATTTCTCGCACTTTTGCTGACACCATCGGCATTTTATTTGGCCCAGTTGTAAACCCTCATTCCTACAAGGCAGGAGGATCTCTAGAAGGGACTGAATAGCCACATGTGACCATAACTATTCTCCTTCCATCCTCCTCAAGTCTGCTTCCAGTTCTCTGTGGTCACAATCTGTTCTGAGCACTTCCACAGCCGAGTGACTTTCCTGAATGTACAAATCAATCGATTACACACGCTACTTAGACACAGCCACAAGAACCTAATATTAGACATTTTTGCTGTGACACTTTATGCAACTAACAGGAGAGTGTGACTGACCACCAAGCAACTGTTGAATTGTATCAAGCTGAAAGTCATGCCCACACTCTGTAAATAGAAAAATGCGTAAAAGAAAATACTTGCAGTTGTTGATGTCATCTCATTACTTCTGCTGCTACAGGCTCTGTGGTTCAGTTAATGTGGGAATTGGTAGTAATTTGCCATGTAGGCTTCTTTTTCCACTGCTTTCAATACTGGTCTCTTGCTCAACTTGGATTCTTTCAGTTACATTATCCTGTTGTCCAACAGAAACTTTAAATGTCTCTAATTGGCATCTTAGGTGAAAGTCTTGGAGTTTTAGCATCTCAGCCTATAAAGATATACATCAGGCATTGGCATTAAGGACAGTTAAAGCCAATTCAGGGTACAGGCCTGACGCTTGAAACATAGGGTCCTGTCAAATACCAACTTGGGAAGTTGAAATATCTAGGTCCAATGCCACTTGGCTGCTATTGGCTGGTATTTGTGAAGCAATGATGATTGGCTGAGCCCTCAAGAGTGATAAGGAATACCATGGATATTAATTTCTGCAGCAGTTCAGAAGCTAAGGCAGTTCCCACTGTGCATATTAATGCATATTAAGTTATATTTTAGATTTTTGCAGTGCCTAAGCTCCATGAAAACCAAAGAGCCTCCTGTATTCCGATTGTGAAACACAATGGTGTCATCAGCATGCTGTTTGGGATACTTTTCTTTAGCATGGACAGTGAGCTGGACAGTTGGAGGAAAAATGGATTGAGTAGAGTAGATTAACACAACCTTATATCTTGCATTCTTGTTTGGTTTTCTCTTTGCTACATGTATTTAATTAAATCCGTCACAGAAGTCCAACCCAATCATCGAGCAAATAATTTTGGACTGACCCGGCCCGAATTTCAGTGCGGGCCCAGCTCGGGGCATAATTATAAACTCTATAACAAACCTAAACATGCCAGCCAGAACTACAACTGAATGGTTTAAATCAAACAATATTCATCTGTCCATTCAAAGTTCAGGCTTAAATCTAACAGAAAATATCTTTTATCAAAACTAGAACACTGTTGTTCACAGACACTCTCCACTTAATATGAATGATCTGATTGCAGACCAGCCATTGTAAACAAAGCAAGAAAAAAAAAAACTCTTAGATGATTATGATGATAATGTCTGGGGGGAAAAGCACAATCTAATTACTGATTCTTGAGAATCAAATTCTGCAGTTTGAGGAGATGCTTTGCTGAAGAGTATCTAAGCAAGCAGCCATCCGCAGACATCGCTCTGAATGTGTTTGTGTGTTGGTTGGTGACAAAAGGGTTTGCAGTGTCATTCCAGCTCAGAGGACATTAGCAGAACGCCAGAGAAATGACAGAGGAAATGATATGCAAACCAGGGTTCATTGGGTATGCATGAGTTCCCGCCCCTGGGCCTCGTAGTGTTAGCATGCTGTATTTGCACCATTTTAACATTGTTTGAGCAAATGCAGCTTGATTTCTCAATTGGTGGGTCATAACGCTCGATAACCCTCTGTGAAACAAATGTCACTAAAATCTAAAAAGGGGATGCAAGATGCCGTAACTGGTAGAGATGGAAACAGCCTAGGCAGAATGGGATTTGAAAAAAAATATCCACGAATAATTCTTTTACCAACACTGTCGTGGGGGGGAATGATGTGACGTTTTTGAAAACCAATTTTATATGCCGTCTACATTCATTACATTTGAGCTTTTTTCTTTTCCTGAATACTTTTTCCTTATGCTGTCGCTGTAGTCATGTCTAACCTTCACTTATATCAAGCAGAAAATAAAGTGCTCATCAGGAGAAGGGGTGTACTGATCTAAATCTTTGACACAGGCATTAAATTCAATAACACTTTTATAGATGACTGACGGCAATTACCGAAGGAATAAGGTCTACCTGTTGGCTCTGCGGCATAATTTCAGTGCGTCTTACACTCATGAGTGAGTAGCTCACAAACAGGAGTGAGAGATAATTTCTCCACCAGTTTATTTTATAATTAATCAATGTGGAGTGAATAAAGTAAATAAATAAAGTGTCATCAGCTAATTAATCAAGAGGTGTGTTTCCAAAGCATGTCAGGAGGTCATACTAGTAGGTTTAAATGCCAAAGGAAAACATTTTAAAAGCTTCTTTAGAAAACATCTTAAATGTTTTGCAGCTATTCATTTTATCATAAGGTTTTTTTAACCCTTTGCTGTAACAGCCAACAGTACAGCAGGAGATAAAGAGATACCTTGTTGTGTACAGACACAGCTCAGCTTGCAGAAATGTAGACAGAGGTAAACTGAAGAAAATCTGATTGTCTAAGTAGAAACATGCTCTGAGGAGAGAAATGTTTTTTTTTTATTTATTCAGACTTGGTGAACTCTATGGGTTTTCTTTAGAAGAGAGATTTAAATCTGTCTGGCTCAGATGCTTGGAGCCAGTGGCAAAGACTGAACTCTGCAATATGCAGCATTTCTATGAAATAAAACCTAAAACGAGTATTCAAAGTCAAACTGCTGGAAATCAACAACATTATTAAAGTTGTAAGAGTGTTACTAAAATAATTATCCAACAAAATGTTTGTTTCATGTACAAATATTCATTTTAAATCAGTTTGTTTCAGTAATGGTTAATGCTCCTTCAGTTTTCACCCTAATTGTTCTAGTTTTTAATGGACAGTCGTTTCCCAACAGCTGATTTGTGTTCTTTAAGCCACCTGACAGGCAGTGTTCAGCAGAAGGTGGAAGAGGGGAAGCGTTGACAAGAATAATGCAGTGTTGTACCTCCCTTCCTCTTGCTGGTTGAAAAAAAAGGCAATTCCACTTTTTTTCTCGCTCACAACAATGAAAAAATTTGGCAATTCAGAAATATTTTAGGAACAAAAAAGCACTTGTGGTGAAGAAACAAAACTAGAACCGAACAATCTTTTTCCTAACACCATTTCAAAACTACGGGTGCACAGACTG
>NW_015119072.1:0-5389 GCF_001443285.1 Poecilia latipinna
TGTGTGTGTGAGACTTGTGGATGAGGTTGTCTCGCACTGATGCCACGAAAGGAAGATTCATTTGCTGTTCTTTGAGTTTGTGGCAGGGCAAACATATTCGCTGTAGAGTACAAACAAGCAAACAGGCAGGCATAGAGTACAATAGACTTCACAACAATGCATTCAAAAGCACATTATGAATAAATATGCACATATATAGGTATATTGTACATTTTTAGTAACCACCATCTTGGCATTGACAAGCACCTGCACTAGAGTTTAGTCCATGACAAGTTGCACCTGTTTGGGTACGCTTGTGTTTCCCTAGAGTCTCCCTGTTTCATATTAGCAAAAGGGAAAGTTCTATGACAGTTTTCACTTTCTTCACTGAAGATTAAGGAAAAGTGTGTGCTTATGGAATCTTTTTCTTGACAATATAATTTAGATTTAGTTTATTTTAAATTGGAGGCCTACATGTCTGAAATTGTGACTATAAGGGTGATATTTGAAAGTATTTTAAAGGCCAATTTTTCTTCAAATAAAGGTTTTTACATCCAGTAAAACTAAAATTATGCCCTACAAAAATACAACATTAAATATAAAACAGGTAAGGTATGTAGACACTTAAGAAATATCAGGTTGGTTGCCTGAAACTTCTTTTATGGTTGCCATATCTTTGATTTTTAAAGCAGTAGCTCTATGCTAAGACTGTTCCTATATAAAATATCCTAAAGCAAGATAACTAAATGCATTTTTGCACACATATTTTCATCAATATAAGACTATTATTCAAAATATTCTGCATGTTTTCAGTCTTCTGACATAAAGCATTTTCTCGGCAAAATAAATTTTGCTGAGTTACTATTTACAAAAGTTTCCATGTGTGATTCAAGATTATCCAGTGAAGGTCTAAGTTACCTATGACTTTTTAAAGTCTTGGCTATATCATAATTCACGTGTTCCATATATTATACTATTAGCAGCAATTGCTTGAAGCAGCAAAATAAAACCTTGAATATGGGTAGTAATTTTGTATTTTGAAATTTAATAAAACTCAGTTCCTATTCTTAACTTTATAAATCTTCTCTGTGCCCATTTGGGCATTCCTGAATCTATACTGCCAATCACAGACATACAGATGTTCCTGGAGTCACAGCAGGGTGTGTTTAGGATCCATTGTGGGTAATCAGGTCTCCATGCTACATAATCTTATATTAAGTAAGCCAGCTGTCTTTCAAGCTTGCACATTCCTTTTTCATTGATTATTTCTGTATTCTGTATCTTGGGGCTTACGGAATATTTTTAATTTTTTTGTTCATTTTGGCCAATCCAACAGAAGCTAGCCTACACCATCAGATGTATTCACATGCATCACTGATGATGACCGCTGAAGTTACCTGAAAGTGACATCTCCAATCCTATATTTATCATTCTCCAAATCCTAGTTACACATGCATATACAGTCAACCATATCTTAAAAAAGCTTCTCATACCAATTTTGTAACCAATGCCCAGAGAAAATGGGATTCCTCCGGCCGCCAGCAATTAATACATTTGTGTCCTTTTTTAACACTACTGAGCCAAGCTTGAAATTACCAATGACTGGCTCTGGCTCATTTGCATATTTATTGCAGCGGAGGATGGGGAGGAGGTGGCGGCAGCAATGGTGGTGGTGTTGGTGGTGGGGAGCAGTGAAAACTGGGGCGAATGATTGATGTGGAGCTCGCCTCTTGCATTAAAAACAGCCCATTATTAGGCAGATAGAGGAAGAGAGAACGTGAGACAGAGAGAGCACGACAGAGAGACAATGAGTCAGGCTGAAAGACAGAGAAGGAGGAAGAGGAGCGGTCTAGCATACAGTTGATTAAAGTTGCAGACGGTGGGATCAGTGAACACTGGAGGTTTTTGTCCTCCATCCTTCCCTCCTGGTGTGTGCTTCTTTTTTTTCTTTCCTCTCACTCTTTCTTTTTTCTGCACCAACTCCTGTCTGTTCCCTCCATATTTCAAAAGGAAGATGGCCAGGGCGGGTGCATTAAAGGTCTGTTTTAATAGATGTTGACAAAGAGTGGACCAACAAAAGCCCAAGCCTGAGGATTTGCTTGAAAAGATTCAATCAGACATGTTTTCACTGCGATTAATTGGAGGACTCAGAGGGGGAGGGAGGGGGAGGATGTGGGGATGAAGGGATTGGCACTAGAGGTGTGAATGAGTATGATTGTTCCAAGCTACCAACCCCCCTTCATTCCCCCATTTTTTTGCCCTCCCATTTTTGCCTTTGTCATTTTGAGCAATAGTTTGGAAACGTCCTTTGAATGATGCTAAAGAGCAAACTCCTCCCGCCCTCCTACTTCCCTCCTCTTCCTCCCCATGAATTATGGGTAGTACTGAAGCGAAATGTGGTGAGCAAAGGACAGGACTAAAACAGTTTGATTTGATTAGATCTGCTCCAATTTGAATAAAATAGTCTTCTGGTGTAACAGCCATCAATGGTGCACACTATCTGCTCGTCTTCGTCATGTAAAAGTAATTCTTTTAATCTAATGATCCTTTTCAGCAAGTGCTTACTCAGCTCAACTCTCGACTCAGTTATAAGGGTTTTTCATCAGGAATGGTTACCCAACCACTTTTTTAGAACCTGCTTCACTTGGGCGCTATGCGTGCCAAGTGGGCCGAAAACGCAATGTCAGGAGATGGTCAGTCACTGACCTGGGTTGGATTCACTGGTTGCATCAAGACAGGGACTCCCTTACAGAAATCTGATCCACCATTTGAAATATTTTCTCCAGAAAGTTTCTTCTGGCTGCTAGCAGCGTATCCTCAGTCTCTCCTTTTTGGGTTCTGAGGACAAGTCACAGAAAGAGCAAAATGTTTGTCACAACTTCTGTGTCATCCATTCAGACTCTGAGACTTCCATGATATGACAACTGCACCCACTAGAGCTGTTAATTATTTGCAATGGAAAGTCACTTTAGCTGTGTATGCTAACACATGCTGCGTCTTTTATATCAGGCTGGTTTAAAACAATGAGTTTGACTGGGTGGCAAATGCAGAAACATCTCACATCTTCAGATCATTTGGTTTCCTTCCATTGTTTGCATCTGAAAGCTGACAATGTTGCCTGGACATTTTCATGCAGTTACAACAGATTCACATTTAAGACTGTGTCACATGAAGCTGCTCAGAGTGAGCAGCAGGTGAGGCAGTGAGTTACCCAGCAGGTACAGGTGTGATGAATTGAGCAGTGGTGAAAAGGACTCTGGAGAACAACAGAGCATAACATCATTTTATGGCTGTGAGGTACTGCAAGGAATAAAAAAAAACCCAGATCAGATAAACATCTGCAAATAACATGTCACTTTTACTTTTTGGTTCACTTTCTATTACATTTATTATGTCGCTTTTCCTGAACAGCACCAGGATTCAATTCCAAATGAACCCATCAGAGTTTGGACAGGGCGATATACCACATTTATGTGCATACATGGGATTCCCTCAACTATTTCCTTAAAAATTCTAATTTAGTTAACTGGAAGCCTAACATTTTTGTGTGAAAGCATACTAGCAGATTGTTTTCTATGTTGGTCATGTGCACCCGGTTTGGGGCTAACCTCACCTCCCAAAGAAATATTGGTTTTCTTTGGGAGTGCCTTTAAAATGCTGTTGAAGGTGACCCAGCAAATACACTTTGAACAAGATTTCATTTTCTCCATGCACCTGTAGTGTCTTTGACTCAGAGAATATATTATGCAAATCCAGATGTAACATGGAATCTGGAATGGCATTAGCACTGTGAGCTTAAGCTCGGAAGAGGTAGTGATCCCAGAAAGCATCTTTGTCTCTCCTCCCAGTGCATACCGCTGCTTCTTCAAACTTTAGATCCTCCTCTGAAGTGTTGCTGTAAAGTCGGCTTTGGTTTTGGGGGAGGAGGAATACAAAGTGGGCCAGAGAGAGTGCGCATACAGCAAATTGGCACCTCTAACAAATTATACTGGCATTAAGGGGGTTTCACAGGACATAATCCGTGCAGCAAAGCCTGCAGGCCCCTCCTTCCCGACAACGTTTAACTTTTGTCAATGTAAACGCCACATTTCATGCTCTGCCATTAATCTGTCGGATTACAAAATGCAAGTAGTTTGAGCAGGGATTGGGTGGGGGCATAGGAAATGGGGTGAGAAGCTGATTTGTTATGAATTCCGTAGGTGGAGGAACTCAGTACCTGACCAACTCTGAGTCCACATGTCACCTCAACTAGTTAGATTTCAGTCTGATGCAAGCTTTTTTTTTTTTTTTTACAAACAGCCTTAATAATTTGAGGTCTGGTGTTTATTGTCTTCCATAAAAGCGTTGAAATATGGCTGTGCCAGAGAGGAGGAATGTGGTTTGTTATGATTGGATTTTGACAACAAAACATGGGAAAATTCCTCTCCTAAATGGAGAAGTTCACTGTAGTGGGAATATCTTAAGGAATGTTTGGAGAATCACCCATCTGGATATCCACATGGGTGATGCTTTACCATGAACTGTACTGTACAGCCATGTTGAAGTTTGCAGAGTAAAGTGCGACATTGTCCTTCCATAGACCTCTTTGGAAAAGAAATGTCTTAAAACTATATACACCTGTATGTCAACAGTATCTTTATGTCAGTGACGTTCGGTGAGGTTCATAGCTGGTGAGGCACCGACTTAATTACAATCGGATTTGCAAATCTACCCCCTGCATGTTATTGTTTACTTAAGGAAATTTTGCGCATGCGTACAACGCTGGAGGGCAAAAAGACTATTCTTTAACATGTGATGCTTAGCCGCGCCGCCGCAGAATAACTCCGTTATCTCAATCAAACTTAGACATGTAGATATTATTAATTTCGTGCTGTGCTTAACAGCAAAGGGAGAAAACTCAAAACCACGTCTTTCTCGCTCTCTGTATCAGTGCAGCTACTGTATGGCTAGCTTGCTGTTACTGTCTCTTACTCTGCAGTTGTGGAGTCACAATATCTGGGATCATGAGCGCCCCCAGCGATGAGGCAAGAGAACTGCCTGCCTCACCTCGAATCTGTTCTCTGCCGTTTCTGATCGCTCCTCAGCACACGAAACACGTTACACACACAGTTGGTGACAAAAAACACAGTACATTAAATACATAAGCTAAATTATGGAAAATCAGTTCATACTTTAAAGGTTTTTAACCATTTTATTGGCGACGTACAGACAGGAGGAGCATGCTCTCAGAGAATGGAAACCGGTGCAGTGAGCGAGAGGTTGCGCAATCCCAGGTGAGGCTCAGCTCACTGCTGCCTCACCGGCTTCGCTTCCAAGCATTTGAATGGAAAAATGCGAAAATTCAGCCATTTTGAAGAAAAAAAATAATCAGATTTGGTTCAATTAAATGAAAAATAGGTACTTTATAGTA
>NW_015119073.1:0-5354 GCF_001443285.1 Poecilia latipinna
GGTATGTCTTATATTGGAAAAAAATTGTCGAATGAACGTATGGAGAGGGGGACGGCGCGGTGACGTATGGAGAGGGGGCGGTGCGGAAGTGGGCAGGAGGCGGCGCGCAGCTAGATGAGAGGTGTTTCCCCGAAAAGTAAGACATATGTCTTACTTTCGGGGAACGGCTTATATTAGCTGACCCCCCTGAAACACCTGATACGTCTTACAATCGGGGGTGTCTTACTATCGGGGAAACACGGTAGTTGTATGGGCATAGGTTGGTTTTTCTTTTCAAGATTACTTTTACTAAAGGCCATGTTTCCAAACTTATTCATTGTTTAATTGTATTTAGACTCCACAATTCCTGACCAACAGTTTGTAGCACAATTAGTAAATTCTGAGGCTGCACAGTGTCACAGTTGGTAGCACTGTTGCCTTGCACTGGATTAAAACTTTCCTGGGTTCGAATCCCGAGATCTTTCTGCATGGGTTATCTCCAGGTACTCCGGCTTCCTCCCACAGTCCAGAAACATGACTGTTAGGTTAATTTTTCCCCCTAAATTCTCTTTAGGTGTGAATGTGTGCGTGCATGGTTTTGTCCTGTCTGCCTTGCGATGGATGATGACCTGTGTACCCAGCTTCTCACATTGTGGAAAGTAAGTTCTGTCAAAATGCTGCAGAACCTCTGCAGTTTCTTTTTCTATTATTTTATTTTATCACTAATTTCTCCCATTGATTGATTTAGTTTGGGTCTTTGAAGTGAGACTCTGTGTACTCAATAGAAAATATATAAATCCTCCTAAAGGTAAAGGCTAAGAAATGCACATTATTTGTTCTAATTCAGTTAAGCAATTTGAAACATATTTAAAGATGCTTGCAATGTAGAACGGCCTTTGCAGCTCAATGCCGCTAGGACCATGTGGCAACCTTTGGAGGTCTAGCATCACTACCTCATCACCATCTTAGTTCAGGCCCGAAATGTGGGTGTAGGACTTGGACTTTCAAAAACACAAAGACAATTACAAAGTCTGACTTCTATCACCTTTAGAATATTTTCAGGATTAAAGGACTAATGTCCCAGCAAAATCCTAAGAAACTCCTCTATGCATTTATTTGTAGTTACATTGCTTACTACAACAGTGCCTTCACAGTTCTGCCTAAAAAGTCAAAGAACTGCATCTGATCCAGTTTGGGCCACGAACCATGTTTTTAATGGGGTGTCTGTAGATCACTGCAAATGGTTGACCTACATTGTAGAAATGCAGTATAACTCAACATTAACATGAAACTCCAGCATGAATTTGGTTTACAGAAGCTAAATAAATTATTTGCAAGTAGATCCATGCACATAGAATTAACATGGCTTAACTTGTTGTTTGCATTAGCGATAGCATTGTGATCATAGACTAATTACTTAAAATAGCACAACTCACTACTCACCTGGCAGAAACAAGTCGGCAGTCATTTAATGTTTCTTCTGATCGTAAATGGTTGACCCAACCTAAAACTAAATAACTGTATGCTTCAAGGCTTTTGAAAGCTTTCATCTGGCTCCTCGTATAATACACACCAGATATTTATGTCGATTGTCTCGATGCCAGGTAAATCCTCAAGATTTTTACAAGTCTTTTTTACGGAGACAATGTGGGTCATATCCTAAATATATGTGCATTTTTTCAAGATACTTCATCTGTTCCAGCCCATCTAGGGCATTAGCTACTCACTGTGATCCATTTTGCTGTTTTGAATTGGAGAAATCCACTTCCTGACTTCCTCAAGGTACACACAGTGCATACGGCCGTATGCACTGTGTGTACGGCTGAGTGTTGTCCCTGCACTCAGCTCTGTATCTGGCTCTCTCACTGTATCTTGGAAGTGTTTTATTCCAATTCCTGCAAACAGTGCAGAGTGCTGTCTATAGTAATATAAAAACCTAATTCAGCTGTTTACTTGATAAAGTCCCTTTTTCAAAATAATCACATTTTCCCCTCAACATTCAAAGTCATATTTTAATGACACTGTTGAAAAGGGTTTTTTTTAAAGATTTTATTGGTTCTAGTGGCCTTTATTTGATAGTTAATTGACAGGAAAGTGGGAAATGAGAGAAGAGGGAAGACATGTGGCAAAGGTCGCCAGGTCAGGATTCGAATCTGTGACGGCCAAGTCGAGGACTAAGTTCTCCAAATGTGTGTTGTGCTGAACCCCTGCGCCACCACAGCACACCAGAAAAGTTTTAATAATGTTCTAGTTTGGCCTAACTTTAAAAACTTATTATGGCATTAACTACCTTAGTAAAAAGCAAGCTCTGATAAATGACATGTTTTACTGACCAACTGTGTTTTGAAAAAGTATTTACCCTTTGATGGATTTTTTTAATAAATAGTGGTTGCAGTTTTCAAATAATGACCTGGTTATTACATGCTCAATTGCAAACTAACTATGATTGTAGAACATATTGTTTGGTCTTGTTTCACTTACCATGCCCAAACCTAGCGACTCTTATATACCATGCATCAATGTAAAGAAGTGAAAAAAAAAAAAACAGAGGAGCGATGAAGTCATTAAGATTTATCTGCCTGGAAAGAATCACGGTAACTCCAGTGAACCAACATAAAAGTCATTAACTCCAAATAAAGAAAACATGAAGTGATGGTGAACCTTCCCAGGAGTGACCAGAGTACAAAAATTACTTTAAGACTGCTTCTTTCTGGTGTCTGTCAAAGTAGGAACATATCTAGGCCATTCATCAATGAAAACCCGAGTGTGGCAGAAATGAATGGAAAAGTGGTTCAAAATTCTTCAATAGTGATGTGTAGAACAAAACCACCCACGCCTGCATCAACTGCAGGTTGATGCAGGTGTGGGTGGAGCAACCAGTTATTAGGTTGCATGTTTTTAAGCTTCTTTTCTGTCCTAAGAACATAGTTTATATTTGCCCATTGCTCCTTTATGTCACATTTTATTTTTCTCCATCATATAGCCAGCCATTTGCAGCATGTTTTGCTAGTTCCTTCACATGTCATGTAGCATGGGATTGTCTCAGACACCTGAATGTGGGACACCTGCCAAACACTCATGGCTCTCAGTGGACCCACATTGCCTGTTTGCACCTCTGAATGAGGTAAAAAGCAGACACATTTTCTCTACTGTATCCCTAAGGTTTTATTCCGCCTAACACTTGCAGCCTGAATAACAGTGTAACCACACTGGTTTTCTTTCTCTTTTCTGTAGTACTGAGTGACTGGAGATAGGTGAATGTGGACAAAAGAGTAAGATAAAAGATTTCCTTAACTTGCCACTGTTAAATTATTAAATCAGTGCACTCATCAGTCTTGTTCCTAATGAATAAGACACGATCCCATGTGTTGTAACCTGTGTAGTAATCCGCTGTCATTCGTTAGAAGAGAGAAAGCATTGCTTACAAATCTGTAAGTCCTTTTTGTTTTTTATTTTTCCACACAGTCTTGGAAAAATACTGCAAAATCCAAGCAGTCCAAATCCAAGCAGTTTATGCACTGCTTGGATTTGCTAATGTTAAAAAGCAAATATAGAATCATATGCACAACAATCACCTGTCTTTAATCTTGGTGTAATATTACCATCCTTCTCAGAAATGATTGAGACCCTAATGTTTCAGTTTAATTAAAATAACTATTTGTTCCTGAGGGACAATTTCAATGCATATGAGTAGCACAAATAGATTCAAAAGTGTTGGGATCCTGGGTGGTTGGGGGTTTTTGTTGCTGTTTCTCATTCCTTCCACCAGGGGCCGCCTTGTGGTTGATCTCTGGTGGGCGTGACGGGCGACGCTGGAGTTCTACACACCTGTTGGAGGTTGTCTCATCTGTGAGGAGCTTAAGAATAGGAGTCAGCCAACACCTTGTTGCCAGAGTGTTAGCCAGTAATGGTACAACAGGCCACCAGTGAAATCTTTTTTGATCTCCTAGTGATTTTTTGTGTGTTCCTCCTTTCCAGATACCTCCTTGTGACATCGTGGTTCCAACCACTCGAAGCTTCTAGCTCCTGGCTGTTCCCTGAGTATTCCTCTCCTCGAGAAGCCGTCGGACTTCGGTGCCCGAGCTCCCACTCTCACCCTCCACAGTAAAACAAACCTACCTGGAACTCCTCGTTGGCTGCCTCCCTCGCACCAGTGAGCTGGATCGCTTACCTGTCCGCCCTCCAACGCCGTCTGCCAACCATCTCCGAACCTCGGCTGGTTCCGCAGCAAGACCCCCTCTTAGAACTCAACCCAGGAAATCCAGGGAGAGTACTCTCCCCGGCTCAAACCGCCACCTGGCCAAGTAAGATCGTTCCTGTGTTTTTTCAAGTTGCAAACATCCTACAGTCCTTGAACTCACCGCTTGTTCTCCCCTCCTTAGTGAACCCGCTCCAGTTGCCGCTCCCCCTTGGAATCTGCAGTTCTGATTATTGTTTGGTTCTTTAGAAATTAAAACATCTTTTACTGACTCTCGGTTCTCTGCTGTTCTTGCATGTGGGTCAAAAAGTTACAACCCAGTATGACAAAAAGTGACAGTTCAGAAAATAGAATTAATAAAAATCACTTGTACTAATAAAAACAGAATTGGGTAGTAAAAGGTGAAATGTGACTTGTGAATGTATGCAGTGTGATGTAATTATGAAGCTTAAGTGCAGCAGTGTAGTGAGATTTCAGAGTTGGGTTGGGAGGAACAGCTGGCCCTGGGTCACTGACGGCTACACTTTGAAAAGAGCGACTATCCTTGAAACAATAGTAACCTTCCTCCTCTGGGATTTGCAGCTTGGAGGGAGTAGCCTGACTGCAGAGCCAAGTGAATTCAGGAAACAGTGCGATCAGGGTCCTGAAGCCTCTGGACAGCTTTTCTTATATGTTGCTCACAAATTGTTGAGCGGGTTCTCACAGGAAGATGGTGATTTTAGAAGACACCTCCTTGCATTTGAAGAAAATTCCTTCTGTATGGCACCACTGGCTTCAGGCTGCTGTTGAGGTACCCATTATCACAAGAATGTGCACAACAGTTCAACTTCAACAGTCCATTATTGATTTCCAATTTTGTGCACAAAAACCAAACTTGAAAAACGAATGATGAGCGATCAGTTTTGATTTTTTTTTTTAATGAGACAAGTGTCCTGACCTGGAAGTTCTTTGTCTGGTTTACACAGGGGCCATTTCACACATAGACATTATACAGACTGGAGACAGACGGTCTTGATCGTTTCACGCTGTAGTATTTTCTGAAAACCGCAAGTCAGTTTAAGTAATGCTCCTGTGAGAAACATAATGCCGGACATTTGGTCACCTGAGAAAAATAGTTAGCTTGAGTTTTTTTAGTTTTTTACTTTGAAACACAAGAGCACGGGGCCAAGGCTTTCCA
>NW_015119074.1:0-5349 GCF_001443285.1 Poecilia latipinna
AAAACCCTAAAATTTTTCCCCCCCAACCCCCTGGAGTTTTTTTCTTTTTTTTTTTAAAGGCCAGAGATTTTTTTTTTTTTTTTTTTTTTTTTTTTTCAGTTTCTTCATCACAGCCAAATAGCATGTAGTTGTTGAGTTCAGGAAAGATCAAATTTGCTGACTCACTGCCTATTTCCACAGGGTGAAGTTGTGTGCAAAACATTCCAACATTACCTATTAGTAAAACCTGCCATGTAAGACACTCCCTTGAGAGTCTTTGCTAGGTTTCTGACTGGCATTTGGTACTCAAACATCTCACCAACATACAAAAATCACTAACTTCAGTTTTTTATACATTAAACATGCAAAAAAAAAAAAACTTTTAAAACAGTTTTAAACCAACAAACAAACACCTATCAGTCATTCTTTCTCTCAATCCTTGTATAGGTTTTCTGTTTTAATGCTCCCCAGCACCCAGTAGATGTTATTTTGTCTGTTAGTCTGGAACAGCAAGAAGACGCATTTGTACAAGTCAATACGTTTTTCAATCTGCGGTTCTGGGCTGGTGAATTCCAGATCTTTTTCTCACGATGTGATCTGACCAGAACAGCATGCCTGCATTCTGATAAAAGTGCACATGATTTCATCTTTATTTACTGGTAAAAAAAAAAAAATTATCGCGCAGGACATCAGAAAGCCTCATGCAGATCTGTGTCAGCTGTCCAGAAGTGGGGCCGCATGTGTAGTGTGCTCTGAATGGCCTCTTTTCTCAGTCCCCACAGTCTCTCTGAAAGGGCACAGAGCTTATTAAGATGGTTTTGGTTAAAAAAAAAAAAAAAAAAAAGGGAAAAAATTGACTCAGGCTTAAACAAGACTAGAAGATTGACTGGATGCTGAAATGAACAGCTCATTTGATGTTTCCAGTGAAAACCTAAAAGACACTGGCAGACATGTGAGAACAATAGTAGGTTGTTAAAATGGATATGTCAGATTTAATATGCAGAATCCAGTCAGTTTGTACCACATAATGTGTTGCTGCAGATTAAAGCTCATATAGCCACTATTTAAAGTGCAGCTGGTTGCAACATGAGACTGTTTTTTTATATTTAGAGACAATAGAAATGTGTCTAAGAAAAATGTGCTTCACCTAAAATAAGAATGATTTTAGCTGTTCTGCAAAACAACAGCGTTCCAGACCTTTTTTTCTAACCTTCCTGCCATAAATGGTCATTCATTATTAATAGTGGGAGCATTGGTGACATCACCCTGTGTGCACAAATGATCAGTTGCTAAAAACATTTCACAATTTTAAAACAAAAACAAAATGATTACTGCCTGTAGCATGTTACAAAAATTAGCTTGATTAGCAATAATCAGTAATCACTGGGAGCACTTCTAGAAGAACATAGACGCTTAACTTTGAGATTTTCAAAAGTTGCAAACATTTCAAAAATGTTAAATGACAAAGAGCCTGGAATCTCAGAATGATAAATTAGAGCATTCAGCCTTCCTATTTTCTGCTTTAAGTCTTGCTTCGTCTTGCTGTCCTGCATCCTATGCTACATTTTACTTTCAAAAAGTTGAACTTAATTTTTTTGTCTCATCCAGCTTCAGTTTTCTCCTACTGATACAGTTACTCCCAGATATTTCTTTCACATTAAAATACATCTTATCTGTTTTTTTTTTAATAGAAGGCTGTTCTCGACACAATGTTGCAGTCCAAGTAAATAGAAAAGGCAGATGTTTTTTTCTTGATTAACAGCTGCTACACCAAAAAGTGTTGCTGTTACCACATGCTGAGACGTGTGAGTCACAGTGATTGGAAAAAAAGTGTTTTTAGAATCTGCATTCGAGAATAGAGCAAATATAAGTGTTATTTTCTGACTTGTGCTACGAGCTTTTGCAGCATTCATTGTGAATTAAGGGTAATGAAGACATCTTTTAACCTTATGAACGTTTGGAACTAACATGATATCATCTTCCAAAGAATGTGTTGCCACTTTGATGAAACAAACATGCCCTTAGCACTTGTGCTTTATACAGCGCTTCCATTCTTTTGGCTCTGATCACGACTTTGACATGGCAGTCCACAAAGATCTTCAAGTTGATTTGAGTTCTCATGGTGTTTTTTTTTTTTTTTTCCCATGGCTGTAGAAACAACAACAAAGTCCAACCTTAGAGAGATCCCATGGTTTTTGACTGCTCTCTATTGTATTTGTGCATTTTTAAAGCAACTTTCGTTGACCTGGGGAATGTGAGCGCTGGAAAAACCACTTCTAATAAATCAGGCACAAGTCAGAAAATGTGACAAACATGCTAAACGTAAACTCTTTTTTTCCCCCATCCTACGAGATGAAGAATTAACACATGAGTCATTTTCAGGGTGCTGGTATGAAGATTTACGTTTACAGTGAGCTGTAATGTACACACGGGGGAGAGGAGAACGGAGGGCTCATGGCTGGTGGCCAGCTCAGGCCCCAGATGTGCAATGATGTTTGGGCCTTGTTCTGAGCAGCTACCGGACACACAGTCAGGGATCTGGACGACAGATGGATGGTCTCTATTCAGTTTTGGAATACTAATGAAAATAAAAATAAAAAAAAACATGAAAATGCACACATAGAGATATGATAGAAAAATACACAACCAAAAGTGTACAATTTGAAACCTATCAAATCAAATTAAACTCAAAACATTAACCAGTTGATTCCGGTAATAATAGTTATTCTTCCTTGTTAATTTGAGTCTTCTTTTTTTAGTTAGAAGGTTACAAATCATGATCTTGGAGTCCAGTAATATTATCACTGCAAATTTTGCTCCAAACTTATTGAATTTTAGTGGAGAAAGCATCAAAGAGTTGCATTTAGTCCAAACCTGCCAGCAGTTTATACCCATGTCATGTAAAAACTCATCATGCAAATTGAAAGCAAATATTTAATATGTTGTATTTGTTGAAAAGTAATCTTGCTATTTTCATGACTTGGTTTGAAGGTTGCATATATATAAGTCTGCCAAGTGGAATCAGAATGATATTCTTATTCAGAAAAAGGAATAAATTCTGACTTAAATAGAAAAGAAAACATCTATGAGTTGAGTTAAGTCCAATCTCAACTAAACCAATCTTTAGATCTTTTTTGTAAATTTTGTAAATAATTAACAGAGTGCATCTGTAAATCAATGCTACAGGCAGGCCTTGCAACTTTAAGCTGAACAAATTAAACGTGGCGTTTCCATGTTGAAAGTACAGCATAAAACAAGGTTCGTAAGATTTACTTTGAAGAATACTTGAACGTCGCCATTTTGGCGAACTTCTTTGACTATGCTGCCTAGAACGATGTTAATGGAGCACAGCATAAGAATACACCTCATTAGTGTATTTAGTCAAAGCAGCAGACTAAAATCAGGAGTGAATTTGATTAAAGATTTTTGTGAGGACTCAGACCTGTTAGAAGTATCATCTTCCTCATGGTAATACTTCCTAGTTTGCCTCAACAATTTTTCAAGTGGACTTTTTAAATGTTCTCCTCTAACATGCTCACTGTTTTTGATTCTTAATTTATTGACCACATTTTTTAGCCCTATGTTTTATTGTAAGTTGTTTTTGATATATACAGCATTTTCATAACAACTTAGGGTAACTTGTTTTCTTGATTGTGTCTGGAAAATACATAACACACTCTTTAAAATGCTGTTATGCCGTTGTCCAAAGTGTAAATTGGCTATAAAAAGGGTTCCATTACAATCTTCAATTCAAATTCCGTAGCTTTCCAAACTAATATGCCCAGGCCAACCAAAATGTTCACTGTGTTCGCTATTTATGGAGGATAATTCTGCAGGCATTAAAATGTTTCAAGAAAATCAATCAAGTAACTTTTTCGCAGCTTCTTTCTTCATCAGTCCGCGCTCATCTTGTGTTTATTATGAGAAATGGCCCCTGTCTAAAACCTGCTTGTGTCACCTTTACATGGCAACCAGGCCTCTCAGTTTCAATTATCTTCCTGCACAGAGTGTTCAGTTTTCTTTTTTCCACATTATACCTCACAAATCTGTGCTCTGGGAAGGCTGTGTCCTCTTCCTGCCTTGTTTTCCCCTTTTTCCATGCAGTCATCGATATCACTGCCTGTTCCCACACAGACTTGAAAACACAAAGTTGAAGCGGCAGAGGCAACGTTACTCGGCCTTCCCACTCATTTCTGTGTTTCTCGCTTTTTTTGGAAAACAAGGACAAGGAGAAACGCTGGTATCTGAGGGGGAAAATGTTACTTATTCCGTTCATTGGCTTTCAAGAAAAGCAATGTGGGGAGTTCTCTGAAAGGTTTTGCTCTACGGACGCTGAGGATACTCGGCTCAGGGAGGAGTGGAAGCGCTCTGTCATGGTTGAAGCTGGACGTCTGGAGATGATTAGAGACAATTTGTTTCTGTCAGGGCACGAAACCTCAGCCTTCCGTGTTGTGTGTGATAGATAGGATAGGAGGAAAGACGGCACACTTATCAATGAAATCCTTTCACATGGTGGTCCTCTGCGATTACTTGTTTTGGAAAGTATTTCCAAGACCAGATCTTGTGAACATTTTCCATGTATATCTTGAGTCCTGGTATCCAAACTTTACCTTCTGGTTGTTTTTGTCTCCTCTCTCTCTCTCTCTCTCTCACCGTACAAAATAAACACTCCAGCCGATGACCTGGCTGATGCTTGTTCTTTGCCTAAAGAGTAGAGATAAAGACAGAGAGGAAAGCGGTGAGTGGTGCAGCAGATCACCCTCCCACCCCTTCCACCTCCCCCTCCCTTCTGTCCTCCCCAAGGGGATCGGATGTTCTCAGCCGTTATAAGCAAGCAAAGCTGGCGGCCGGCAGACCGTCTGGCTCCAGTGCAGCCCAGGCACACAGACAATGCCAGACCTTCTGTCATGAGGTTTGCTTTCACTGAGGTCAGCTAAACAAGCCTGTAGGCCCTAAACAGAGCCATGTGCACACGCACTGCTCCGTCCTCTGAACACACTGAGTTTAACTTACTTCCCCCCCCCCTCTACCTTGGACGACGACAGTGTCAGACCGCTGTTTGTGTTGTCTGCGGCTGTGTTTGCGGTGTCAATCTGTCCTGTTGTGTGCGACCTCCTTTTTTGAATGGCTGAGAGAAAGAGCGCTGGAACAGCTCAGCAAATTTTGCATTGGCCGCTTTTATTACAGCATGTTAACATGATAAATTGTCACAGACTTAAGACGGCCATACAAAGGTTTGTAGCCCTTGAAGAATATATTTTAGTGAAGAGATGTAAACTGCAAGGATAAAAATCATCAATCCATGTCCTTTTTTTTTTTTTGGAGGGGGGGGGGGGTGTGGAAAAAAAAAAAAAAGGGTTTATTGTGGCT
>NW_015119075.1:0-5348 GCF_001443285.1 Poecilia latipinna
TACCAGTGGGGAAAGAAGGGAGAAAGAAAGAGAGAGGAAAAAAAAGCCTCATTTATTGTACAAATCTGCAGTCAATGAAAAAAAAAAAAGCACACTGTTCTGAATATGCAGAAAGCACGTCAACAATTTGCCCGTACCCTGCCATTAGTCTCGCCTTCTCCTGCTCTTATCCTGCTTTTATTACTCTTTAGAAGAGAAAGGGAAACGACCGCCGGATGGATTGCAATTCATTGGAGTTCCATTGTATGCTGTAATATACACTATTAAGTGGCAGCATATAGAAACAAACCTTTGATTAAATGGATTTGAATCACAAAGAAACAGCAAGACCCCTCCTCAAGCCTTCAGTTAATAAGGATTGCTTTTTGACTCTGGGTACCTGCGCACGCTGACTTTTGACACCCGCCGTTTTCAAGAGGGGTATTTCTGAGGACTCTCATATGGCAGCAACCCCAGATTAAATCAAGTCGACTGTAATAAAGTATAATGTTATATTCATTTTGTCATCATTACTGATTCCAGTGCACTAAAAGGCTTGTGGATTATAATGAATTTCAAATAAGTTCAGCGTGCTAATGGGAAATGACGAAGAGTTGTGTGGATTACTAATATTAGCTCGAGCTCTATGTTTCATAGACTACACTAGAAAAAAAAAAATCAAATAGGCTCTTTTTTTTTGTTTTTTTTGTTCACGTTTCAAGTTGCTCTTTGATCCTCCCCCAATTATTTGCCGTCAATAAGCGCCTGGTGATAAACCTGCAGCCTCGTTCTGCATTTGTTTATTTATGTAATCCAAACTGTGCAGCCTGCAGCACACGAGAATAAAGGGCGTCGAGCAGACGTTGCTCGAAAAGCAAGAGCAGATACGATTGAGACGAGGACAAAATAGGATAAATAACAATGGCTCGGGCTGCTTAAGAAACCCCGTCACTCTATACATAGAATTCAAGAGATGTATTTATCCGAGGAAGGCGTGCAAATCTACGCCAGTATCTCGACTGTTTGCATAATAGATTAGAAATTAGCATTTTTGTTCATTTTCCATGTATGCACAGTGCCTGGAAGAATAACACACCATGCATATCAGATCAGCCTGCCTACGATTTTGCGCAGTATATTATTTGACAATCTAAAATGTGTAATTTGCATGAAATTGCTTAATTAAAACACAGTCACTGGGGGTATTAATTTCTTTGTCTGACAGTGGAGTGTGGTGAGGGGAGAGCAGGGGAGATGTAAAAAACGCTGTCAGATAGCGCTGTCACAGAGGCAGGGAGGAAATTCTGCCTCGTTTTTTTTTTTTTTTTTAAACCCTTTTTCCTAACGGCGGCACCAAGCGATGAGAGAGGATAACGCCTGCCCAGCTAATTTGGGTTATGGTGGTAAACGCAGGCCACTGCACTAGAAAGATACCACAGGAAAGGAGGGAGAAGGATGAGTGAGTGCATGTGTTGGGATGAAAGCCGGCAAGAAAAGGAAGGAATAGCAGAGCTGCGTTTGTGCCATGGTATCATTATTTTGTCCAGGGGGAATTTCATACCACAGTCTATCACCATTAGGCTTCTAGATCACTTATTTTTTTTATGTCAGTCATATGATTTTTCTGTAACTGCAAGCTGTTTAGAGATGCACTGATCAAAGACTGATCTACAGTCTGCAGTATTTGTAAAGAATTTGACATGCAAATATCACACAAAGATAACATGTGCAGATGAAAGAAAAATAGTTTCCAAAAATGATTTTTATTTATTAAGGTGATGAAGCATCTTTGCTCAATGTGAAAATATAATTGATTGCCTTCAACCAAATTTACACCATCCAAAAACAGATCCTCCCCCCCCAAAAAAAACTACAGGCCTCACTTGTCACTCTATACAAGTGACAAGTATTGTTGATCAGAGTTCACGATTCAACAATGAGAGACTGGGCAAAAATGGCGTCCATGACAGAGCTCCAATGTGAAAAAACACTGCTGACCAGGGAGAACACAGATGTCCATGTCACGATCCCCCCAAAAAGAGACTTGGGTAGTGTGATGTTATGGGGTTGCTTTGTTGCGTCAGGGCATTCACACTGGGCACAGCTGATGAAACCATGGATTCTTCTCTTTAGCAGGAAATCCTGATGGAGAACATGTCACCATCAGAAGCTGTTTTTCCATTACTAATATGCGCAAAACCTCGTGGATGTTCTGCTAATGTCGAAAAGGCACAATTATGCAATGGCTGTTTCCATTAAATAAGAAATGCAATAAAATAACACTTGAATAAGTTTGTTCATGCAATAAGTTATTAAACATCATGCAGCACCATAACTTTCCATAAGTTTCCAACCGGTTGGTCAGAATAAAATTGTCACATTCTGGTCACCAGTCAATTTCACCGAGCATACCTACTTTTGTTTCATCTACATCCGTTCATACTGTTAATCTCTTCATACAAGTCTCCCCCCTGCCCCCCTTCTCTTCAGTTACAGAGCCGTAACTCTTCCTATTATGGGTTTTGTTTCTAAGATGAAATCAACTGCAGGAGCCACAATGTGAGCAGTGGATTGAAAACACCCTCTCATTAACTGTTGCCCAGCCTTCAGTGGCGTGCCGTTCGTAAATGTTGGGAATTGCGAGCGGAAAAGGGCAGAGAGGTAGGCGAAGGATGAACCAAAGAGATTCGAAGGGGAGAAAAGGGGGAAAAAAATAACACAGGGAGGAGGAAATCTTTGGAGCATGACAACGAGGGAGATTAAAACTCCTTTCCCCATTTCCACTTGGCCCTGTTTCTGCATGTGTGCAGCCTGCACATCTGTACCCTTTTGTCTTAAATATCAAAGGCGGCAAAGGCGCGTCAACGTTTCAGTAATTCAAAAGTTACAAGAGGAGGACATGGGAGGGTGAACGGTGCAATGAAGAAGTTATCAAGCTGAGAGAGACGGGTGTTTGTGTTTCTTCCTTTCCTTCTTTCTTTCACAGCAATACTCAGGGGAACTGTTTGCCATCTCTTGTTTTGGACCGTTTAGGGGCGCCGCTGTGCAACAGGGTGAACTCAAAGCCCTCAACAGGGAGAAATGCCGTCCAACTGCACAATCAGAAAGGGAGGAAAAACCATAGAGGAGACGAAAAGAAAGCAAGACGGTGAAAAGAGGAAGTCAAACGATAAAGCAGCGACTAAGACGGGGAAAGAAATGTATATATCGGGTAACCTGAATTGAGGCAGACAGGCGGGCAGGCAGGCAGGTTCAGTAAGGGGTCCTTGTCACTAGTGTCAGCAGCGAGGTTGAAAACAGAGACAGCAGCACCGAGGGCAGGCTAACAGTGACAGGACCTCCGCTGCAGCCGTGACGGCCAGCTTCACTGGGACCTTAATTGGTCCTTTGATGTTGCTGGAAAAGGTGGTGAAGTCGATGGAAATGGGATCTGTCCCCCTCTGCTCCCATATCATTATATCACTGTGTATTCTGTGTTTATTTATGAATCAGAACCCTTTTTTTTTTTTTTAACGCTCCTGAAGGGGCAGCCTATTTATTGCTACTGTCACTTTTTTTCCCCCACTGTTCTCCTGTTCAGTTTCGGCATATACTAGATTTCTTCAAAGTTTTTCAAACTGGGCTTCATAAATGGGGCCTTTGTGATTTTTGCACAGGAGTTTGTCTTTTATCATTTCTGATAGACTCCAATCACCATTTCGCATTTGTTCTCAACTTTATTTTGATTTAGGAATGATCTTGCAAGCTTCATGTAGTCAGAGCTTCCTTTTAAGAGACTTTTTGCACTTATATTTCCTCAAATGGCTCTGTTGGACATGATTATTTAAAAAACTGCTTTCGCTATCAGCTTTCTTTGTCTCTCGATAACAGTTGTTTGATCTTAAGTATTCAAGTAGGACGGAAAGCGAGAAAGAAGATATCCGAGTCGCTGTAAACACCATCCTACTGATAAGGAAGTGATTTTTAACTCTTTGATTGCAGAACGGTTGGACTCACCCTAAACTAAGGAGTTAATGGATGTACGCGTTTTATTATTTCATGTATGTTTTTAGCTTAAACATAGATGTTTTATATCAAGCCTGACAACTCCTCAGTTCATACCTGACTGAAAGGGCTGCATGTGATCCTGTTTTATTTATATTCACTTTATGTGCTCCTGCATGGCCACATGAAGGGGTGTAAAGGGTGAGCCGTGTTAACGAGGAAAGAAGGGTTTGTTTGCATGTGGATGCGTGTGTGTGTTGTGTGTGTGTGTGCGTCGACACCCCTGCTGCCTCTGCTGATCAAATGGCGCAACAAGGGTAAGTCCTGCTAATGTGGGGAGCTGTTTAGAGCCAGGAACTCCTTTTGAAATGATGATGATAATGGATTCAGTCCTCTCATTAATGGAGTCCGAGAGCTCATTAGGCGCCAACAAACAAGCTGGCGCAGGAAATGCCAAGTACCCCCATCTGCCTCTGTCTCCCATTTCATCCGTGGATGTGACCATGTTACTGTCATTTAGCTCAAACCCTCCTATTCCTCTCCACAGGCACAAACACACAGCGGGGGGGTGGGGAGCACACGAGCACACACTGACAAACACACACACACACACAGCTGTATTTTCCAGTCCTTAGCCTGATCTACAGTACCCAGCCTCCCAGACAAAACTTCAAAGTCGCCCAGCCTTGGTGCACTCTGCTGGTACTCCCTGGGAGATGCTGGGCTGTGGGGTCATGGGATCAAGAGGATTGAAATTGATCCTGTCTCTTTGGTCTTGCTCGGCTCTCTTTAGCCTCTTGTCATCACGCTTAGCACCCTATAGAGGCCGTGCGATGAGCCACCTGCAAAAATCCGAGAGGGGGGGGGAGAAGAATAAAAAATAAAATAAAATAAAATCCCATTTTTGTCGTGTTTTCCTCTCGCTGCCTTCTCGGATTAGAATTTTTCTCTCTCTGTCTCTCTCTCTCTTTCTCTCTCTCTCTCTCTCTCTCTCTCCGCCTTCGTCCGCATGAGCTGACAGTTACAGAGCGCCGCGGCACCTCTACGGAGCCGGCCGTCCTCACCTTCGCATTCCATCTAGGTCACTTGTCGTTGTGCAGCGTCATTTTTGGGGAAGTGAAAGGGGAAAAAAAGGTATTCGTTACCGGGAAAGGGGATCAGTGCGAATGAAGTCCAAGACACATTTGTTCGTCTGGGCACGTTTAATCACTGGTCTCCTGCGTTCTGTGTGTGCAATGGCTCTGGCTGAATCCTGTAGCTGCCTCGTTCATAATTTTAACCTCGCCATCTTTCCTTATCTCACTCAGCTGTGACAGCTGCAGCACTTCCATGAGCAGAAAGCTCACTGATAGGTGGATAAAAAGTCATCCTTTGGGGTGGGAACT
>NW_015119076.1:0-5342 GCF_001443285.1 Poecilia latipinna
TACCAGTGGGGAAAGAAGGGAGAAAGAAAGAGAGAGGAAAAAAAAGCCTCATTTATTGTACAAATCTGCAGTCAATGAAAAAAAAAAAAGCACACTGTTCTGAATATGCAGAAAGCACGTCAACAATTTGCCCGTACCCTGCCATTAGTCTCGCCTTCTCCTGCTCTTATCCTGCTTTTATTACTCTTTAGAAGAGAAAGGGAAACGACCGCCGGATGGATTGCAATTCATTGGAGTTCCATTGTATGCTGTAATATACACTATTAAGTGGCAGCATATAGAAACAAACCTTTGATTAAATGGATTTGAATCACAAAGAAACAGCAAGACCCCTCCTCAAGCCTTCAGTTAATAAGGATTGCTTTTTGACTCTGGGTACCTGCGCACGCTGACTTTTGACACCCGCCGTTTTCAAGAGGGGTATTTCTGAGGACTCTCATATGGCAGCAACCCCAGATTAAATCAAGTCGACTGTAATAAAGTATAATGTTATATTCATTTTGTCATCATTACTGATTCCAGTGCACTAAAAGGCTTGTGGATTATAATGAATTTCAAATAAGTTCAGCGTGCTAATGGGAAATGACGAAGAGTTGTGTGGATTACTAATATTAGCTCGAGCTCTATGTTTCATAGACTACACTAGAAAAAAAAAAATCAAATAGGCTCTTTTTTTTTGTTTTTTTTGTTCACGTTTCAAGTTGCTCTTTGATCCTCCCCCAATTATTTGCCGTCAATAAGCGCCTGGTGATAAACCTGCAGCCTCGTTCTGCATTTGTTTATTTATGTAATCCAAACTGTGCAGCCTGCAGCACACGAGAATAAAGGGCGTCGAGCAGACGTTGCTCGAAAAGCAAGAGCAGATACGATTGAGACGAGGACAAAATAGGATAAATAACAATGGCTCGGGCTGCTTAAGAAACCCCGTCACTCTATACATAGAATTCAAGAGATGTATTTATCCGAGGAAGGCGTGCAAATCTACGCCAGTATCTCGACTGTTTGCATAATAGATTAGAAATTAGCATTTTTGTTCATTTTCCATGTATGCACAGTGCCTGGAAGAATAACACACCATGCATATCAGATCAGCCTGCCTACGATTTTGCGCAGTATATTATTTGACAATCTAAAATGTGTAATTTGCATGAAATTGCTTAATTAAAACACAGTCACTGGGGGTATTAATTTCTTTGTCTGACAGTGGAGTGTGGTGAGGGGAGAGCAGGGGAGATGTAAAAAACGCTGTCAGATAGCGCTGTCACAGAGGCAGGGAGGAAATTCTGCCTCGTTTTTTTTTTTTTTTTTAAACCCTTTTTCCTAACGGCGGCACCAAGCGATGAGAGAGGATAACGCCTGCCCAGCTAATTTGGGTTATGGTGGTAAACGCAGGCCACTGCACTAGAAAGATACCACAGGAAAGGAGGGAGAAGGATGAGTGAGTGCATGTGTTGGGATGAAAGCCGGCAAGAAAAGGAAGGAATAGCAGAGCTGCGTTTGTGCCATGGTATCATTATTTTGTCCAGGGGGAATTTCATACCACAGTCTATCACCATTAGGCTTCTAGATCACTTATTTTTTTTATGTCAGTCATATGATTTTTCTGTAACTGCAAGCTGTTTAGAGATGCACTGATCAAAGACTGATCTACAGTCTGCAGTATTTGTAAAGAATTTGACATGCAAATATCACACAAAGATAACATGTGCAGATGAAAGAAAAATAGTTTCCAAAAATGATTTTTATTTATTAAGGTGATGAAGCATCTTTGCTCAATGTGAAAATATAATTGATTGCCTTCAACCAAATTTACACCATCCAAAAACAGATCCTCCCCCCCCAAAAAAAACTACAGGCCTCACTTGTCACTCTATACAAGTGACAAGTATTGTTGATCAGAGTTCACGATTCAACAATGAGAGACTGGGCAAAAATGGCGTCCATGACAGAGCTCCAATGTGAAAAAACACTGCTGACCAGGGAGAACACAGATGTCCATGTCACGATCCCCCCAAAAAGAGACTTGGGTAGTGTGATGTTATGGGGTTGCTTTGTTGCGTCAGGGCATTCACACTGGGCACAGCTGATGAAACCATGGATTCTTCTCTTTAGCAGGAAATCCTGATGGAGAACATGTCACCATCAGAAGCTGTTTTTCCATTACTAATATGCGCAAAACCTCGTGGATGTTCTGCTAATGTCGAAAAGGCACAATTATGCAATGGCTGTTTCCATTAAATAAGAAATGCAATAAAATAACACTTGAATAAGTTTGTTCATGCAATAAGTTATTAAACATCATGCAGCACCATAACTTTCCATAAGTTTCCAACCGGTTGGTCAGAATAAAATTGTCACATTCTGGTCACCAGTCAATTTCACCGAGCATACCTACTTTTGTTTCATCTACATCCGTTCATACTGTTAATCTCTTCATACAAGTCTCCCCCCTGCCCCCCTTCTCTTCAGTTACAGAGCCGTAACTCTTCCTATTATGGGTTTTGTTTCTAAGATGAAATCAACTGCAGGAGCCACAATGTGAGCAGTGGATTGAAAACACCCTCTCATTAACTGTTGCCCAGCCTTCAGTGGCGTGCCGTTCGTAAATGTTGGGAATTGCGAGCGGAAAAGGGCAGAGAGGTAGGCGAAGGATGAACCAAAGAGATTCGAAGGGGAGAAAAGGGGGAAAAAAATAACACAGGGAGGAGGAAATCTTTGGAGCATGACAACGAGGGAGATTAAAACTCCTTTCCCCATTTCCACTTGGCCCTGTTTCTGCATGTGTGCAGCCTGCACATCTGTACCCTTTTGTCTTAAATATCAAAGGCGGCAAAGGCGCGTCAACGTTTCAGTAATTCAAAAGTTACAAGAGGAGGACATGGGAGGGTGAACGGTGCAATGAAGAAGTTATCAAGCTGAGAGAGACGGGTGTTTGTGTTTCTTCCTTTCCTTCTTTCTTTCACAGCAATACTCAGGGGAACTGTTTGCCATCTCTTGTTTTGGACCGTTTAGGGGCGCCGCTGTGCAACAGGGTGAACTCAAAGCCCTCAACAGGGAGAAATGCCGTCCAACTGCACAATCAGAAAGGGAGGAAAAACCATAGAGGAGACGAAAAGAAAGCAAGACGGTGAAAAGAGGAAGTCAAACGATAAAGCAGCGACTAAGACGGGGAAAGAAATGTATATATCGGGTAACCTGAATTGAGGCAGACAGGCGGGCAGGCAGGCAGGTTCAGTAAGGGGTCCTTGTCACTAGTGTCAGCAGCGAGGTTGAAAACAGAGACAGCAGCACCGAGGGCAGGCTAACAGTGACAGGACCTCCGCTGCAGCCGTGACGGCCAGCTTCACTGGGACCTTAATTGGTCCTTTGATGTTGCTGGAAAAGGTGGTGAAGTCGATGGAAATGGGATCTGTCCCCCTCTGCTCCCATATCATTATATCACTGTGTATTCTGTGTTTATTTATGAATCAGAACCCTTTTTTTTTTTTTTAACGCTCCTGAAGGGGCAGCCTATTTATTGCTACTGTCACTTTTTTTCCCCCACCGTTCTCCTGTTCAGTTTCGTCATATACCAGATTTCTTCAAAGTTTTTCAAACTGGGCTTCATAAATGGGGCCTTTGTGATTTTTGCACAGGAGTTTGTCTTTTATCATTTCTGATAGACTCCAATCACCATTTCGCATTTGTTCTCAACTTTATTTTGATTTAGGAATGATCTTGCAAGCTTCATGTAGTCAGAGCTTCCTTTTAAGAGACTTTTTGCACTTATATTTCCTCAAATGGCTCTGTTGGACATGATTATTTAAAAAACTGCTTTCGCTATCAGCTTTCTTTGTCTCTCGATAACAGTTGTTTGATCTTAAGTATTCAAGTAGGACGGAAAGCGAGAAAGAAGATATCCGAGTCGCTGTAAACACCATCCTACTGATAAGGAAGTGATTTTTAACTCTTTGATTGCAGAACGGTTGGACTCACCCTAAACTAAGGAGTTAATGGATGTACGCGTTTTATTATTTCATGTATGTTTTTAGCTTAAACATAGATGTTTTATATCAAGCCTGACAACTCCTCAGTTCATACCTGACTGAAAGGGCTGCATGTGATCCTGTTTTATTTATATTCACTTTATGTGCTCCTGCATGGCCACATGAAGGGGTGTAAAGGGTGAGCCGTGTTAACGAGGAAAGAAGGGTTTGTTTGCATGTGGATGCGTGTGTGTGTTGTGTGTGTGTGTGCGTCGACACCCCTGCTGCCTCTGCTGATCAAATGGCGCAACAAGGGTAAGTCCTGCTAATGTGGGGAGCTGTTTAGAGCCAGGAACTCCTTTTGAAATGATGATGATAATGGATTCAGTCCTCTCATTAATGGAGTCCGAGAGCTCATTAGGCGCCAACAAACAAGCTGGCGCAGGAAATGCCAAGTACCCCCATCTGCCTCTGTCTCCCATTTCATCCGTGGATGTGACCATGTTACTGTCATTTAGCTCAAACCCTCCTATTCCTCTCCACAGGCACAAACACACAGCGGGGGGGTGGGGAGCACACGAGCACACACTGACAAACACACACACACACACAGCTGTATTTTCCAGTCCTTAGCCTGATCTACAGTACCCAGCCTCCCAGACAAAACTTCAAAGTCGCCCAGCCTTGGTGCACTCTGCTGGTACTCCCTGGGAGATGCTGGGCTGTGGGGTCATGGGATCAAGAGGATTGAAATTGATCCTGTCTCTTTGGTCTTGCTCGGCTCTCTTTAGCCTCTTGTCATCACGCTTAGCACCCTATAGAGGCCGTGCGATGAGCCACCTGCAAAAATCCGAGAGGGGGGGGGAGAAGAATAAAAAATAAAATAAAATAAAATCCCATTTTTGTCGTGTTTTCCTCTCGCTGCCTTCTCGGATTAGAATTTTTCTCTCTCTGTCTCTCTCTCTCTTTCTCTCTCTCTCTCTCTCTCTCTCTCCGCCTTCGTCCGCATGAGCTGACAGTTACAGAGCGCCGCGGCACCTCTACGGAGCCGGCCGTCCTCACCTTCGCATTCCATCTAGGTCACTTGTCGTTGTGCAGCGTCATTTTTGGGGAAGTGAAAGGGGAAAAAAAGGTATTCGTTACCGGGAAAGGGGATCAGTGCGAATGAAGTCCAAGACACATTTGTTCGTCTGGGCACGTTTAATCACTGGTCTCCTGCGTTCTGTGTGTGCAATGGCTCTGGCTGAATCCTGTAGCTGCCTCGTTCATAATTTTAACCTCGCCATCTTTCCTTATCTCACTCAGCTGTGACAGCTGCAGCACTTCCATGAGCAGAAAGCTCACTGATAGGTGGATAAAAAGTCATCCTTTGGGGTG
>NW_015119077.1:0-5336 GCF_001443285.1 Poecilia latipinna
GCCACCCCCTCCCCCCCCCCCCCCTTTTTATTTGCTGCTGTCCATATTCGGGCCAGAACAGGACATAACTAAGGCTCACTGCATGCCAAATATGATGTCATGACTAAGCCAAGTGTGTTGGACTGTTTGTGTTGATGCCTGTTCTTGTGTACGTTCCCAAAAATCCCCTTTTTACATTGACAACAGCAATCAATTCAAACCAGATGCAGGCTAACCGGTAAACACACAGCCTGATAAAAGTTCTTTCCCGATACAATGGACTACTAACTAAGGACATTCATATTTTGCCAAGTTACAAAAGTCATTTTTAGCAGTGAGAACTGCAGTGTTCTTGTTTTGTACTTGTAGATGCTTCTTTAACTGAAGGGACAACGAGCAGGAAATGGAAAGGTGACATCACCCTGTAAGAACCCACAAATCCTCAGTGTACCGACTCAGTTTATTTGCAGAAAGGAAAGTCTTTTAGTTTCACCATGAGGAGGAAAGTATTCTTTCACACCAATAAAACCCATTAAATAAGAACCTATTTGATTAAGCTAAAGATCAACCTAACTGAGAATTTTAATAAAATGTTTATTCCCAGGATTTGTTCTTGGCTGCTAACGTTTTAATTTCCTTTACTGCTGAGTCCCCCGTATGCAGCCTTCATATGTCTATGTGTGAATCAGAAACTGACAAAAAGCTCTGAGATGCAAAAGTAAATAAAACATTTCTGAGCTCATACGAATCAAATTAAGACTGCCCTGTTGCTTAGACATGTTCTGCTCTTGAGTTAATTTTAGGAACATCTCAATCATTAAACAGCTGGTATTTTTAAACAACTGACGTCAGAGTCTCCAGCCAAACATAACTCACAATGTCTATTTTCGATACACTGTGTAATTTCATATCAGAGCATACAAGTCACACTGCAATTCATGAAGGTAATTTGAAGAAAGCATTGCTCTTTTCATGTAAACTACTTGCAAAACTCTATTTTAAGGGCATGCACATTATTTTAATAATCTAAAAAAATCCTTTTTGAATTACCTTTAAAGTGTAAAAGAGATTGGCTGTTGGAGTTTATAGAGGGCGGAGAATCATTTTGAGCTGAATAATCAACAAGTCGCATGAAAACATATTAGCACATTGAGCAGCGCGTAAACAAGCTTGATTGACAGCAGGAAGCCACTCCTCCAGATTCTGATTGGTTGTTTTTGACAGTATTTCTGCAGATGGTCATAGTAGCTCATGGAGGACTTTAATCTTTTCACAGACTGTCTCATGCTGTCAATACCTGATAACAGTTTTCACAAATATGTAAAAAAATAAACTTATTTTTGTAAAAGTCACATACTGCAGCTTTAAAGGTACTGAGTTTTCTAGCGTTTGCCTCGTATTTTTTGAATAACAAGAATCCCCATTTGAGTTGAAATCTCAGAAAAATATTGCAATAAATCTGAATGTATAACATTCTATTTTTTAAAAATGTTAGCTTATTTTGATGATCCAGTGAGATTAGAAGATCTAGCTGAAGAAAAAATCCCTGGGTGAAATATGCACCATATTACTGATGTTCACCCACAGAAGAGATTTTGGAACATGCATTTAAACAATCCATTTTTTCAGTCGTTAGTCTGTCACGGCTGAGCCGTTTTGGATTTACTGAGGCTTGACTTTACACTAAAAGCTGATCACGTGACAAGTTCAGTGTGAGTGGAATTAGTCATGAACATCCACTGAGACTTCATTTCCGTTCAGGGGAACTGAGAGCTCCCTGGAATCTGTTCAAAAATGTGCTTTTCTCTCCCGAACATTCTCTCCTGCACACACAGATGTAGACAAATGTCACATAAAAAAGCTGGTCTTTTATCCAAATTTCTCAGCCTCTGAAACCACAGATCTGATGTTTCTGTGTTTGGTTATTTTCATTTTTGTCTCTGCAAGAGTTCACATTTTTCAGGGAACTTGTTGAAATAAATCAGTTACACTTTTTGAACATACTCCCTTAAAAACATGGTTAACTGAAAAGCAGGAGAAAAAAAAATCCAGAATCTGGATGGATCCATTTGTTTAGAACCTGGAACAAGAGCAAACACAGCTTCGACCTGTATACATACCGAGTTGTGAGTCTTGGCAGTGATAGTGCGAACAGCGTCTGTGTCCCAGATGACGAGGTCGGCATCAGAACCCACGGCGATCCGACCCTTCCGGGGGTAAAGGTTCAGGATCTTAGCGGCGTTAGTGCTGGTCACGGCCACAAACATGTTCTCATCCATCTTCCCTGTAGTCTGAGTGCAAAAAACCACAGACATGCAGATCACTGGTGCTGTCACAGACGAATCCAGGTCATTGAAGACCTTTGTAACTTTGGTCTCTAGAGATAAATGCATATATTTAGATCTCATTGTTCTGCTTACAGAGGTGTTGAAGAACAGAAAGTAGCACACAGATTCATGTGCTGCCTTTAACTAATAACTAGAACAGATTCATTTTAAATTGGATTATATTTTTTATTAGCTCTCTTTTTGTCACTGTGATGTAATGTTTGTTTGTTCAAGATGTTTTTATTATGTAAAACACTTTGAACTGTCTTGTCGCTTTACAACAGTTAGCAACCACTTAGCATTTGCTTCAAAGTCCGTTATTGGTGGTAAACTATTTTTAAAGTTCTCTGATGAGTTCAGAATATATTCCATCATCTCTAGTTTAAAATATAAAATGATCCTGAACAGGAAGTTTTTCATAGATTAAAGTTTTTGTGGCGCACCCAGATAATTTCTGTAAGTTTGGTCGATCCGGGCCAGTAAAATCCATACGTGAATCCCTGGAGGAGCCGGCGAAGCACCACCGTTTGAAACAGAGTTTTTTATTCACTAACTATTTGTTCTATTTGTGAAAACATATTTTACATATTCCTGCTTTATATAGTCAAACCAGGACAGAAATACTCTACATTGATCCTTAATATTCTCAAGGGATTGCTGTAATTTCATGAACATTGCATCCTTGATGTCTAGTGAGCTGGATCTATAGTTTTGCCAATGGGAGTGACTGGTATTAGTTTGCTATCTGCTATGGGGAAGAGCCGCTGATACGAGGAAACAGATTCACAGATATAAAAGCTTTTGGGTTCAGACTCATTTTGAAGCTTTGATTCAGAGCAGCTAACCCAGACAAGTGTCTACTCAAATTTTATAGCCTGCTTTTAATTCCAGAACAAAGCTAAACATGGCCAAGGTCCAGTCAAATCCTGATGCAGCGATAACAAGGACAAAAGGACACACAGAAAATGGATAGGAGTTTGTTTGGAATAGACCAATGAGGAATGCATTAAAGATGGATTGAGGATAGTAAAGAACGGTTTCAGATGTAGGGAACATTTAAAGCCAGAAAAAACATGTGAAAAAACATTTCCTTATAAGACAACAATAAAAAAGGAGAGAAATGTACATTTTAAAGGTGAGGAGTATTTAACACCAAATAACGTATATGAAATCTTGTCAGGCATAATTATAAAAGCTATCATATATCATCATTTGCATGTGCTATATTACATTTAATCTTTATTTTTCAAAGTTTAAACCCCCAGAAAGTAGGCCTCACCACAGCCTTATCCCAGATGAGCACCATCCTTTCCTCCACTCCGTTTACGCCTTCTGGGATCTGGGTGAAGTCGTCCTTGCCGATGGCCTTCTGCGCCACGCTGAAGGTACAGTGAGCGCTGCCAGTCACACTGAGGTCTCCGCTGTGACAAAATGACAAATGATGGGGAAATATTACCAGCGGAGAGACGCCTGCTCTCAAAAGCAGGGCTTTGCAAACACAAGGAAATGTCATTACTTAGTTTAGCAGATTTAGTGAGCAGAGAGCCAAAGTTTTGCTCCTACAGAAAATAAATATGAGTAACATTTCCTGTTTCTGTAGAAGTCTTTCCAAATCCACTTGATAGGTAGCAAACAAGTCAAGAACAATTAAGTTTTATTTAAAGGTGGAATATTCATACAATATGTGTACTATAGCTGGAGTCAGTGCTACTCCAAGCAAACATATCCAGAACAACCAGGGAGAACATCAGAACTGTTCTATTTGGTCTAACAATAAAAAACATGGACTCTTGCTCAGTATTTACTGTAAGCCATAAACATGAGCAGGAATAACCTCTTGAAATATTTTACTTTGCCTGTAGTTAATCTTTATATCATCCAAGGAAATAAATAACTGAAATAAATGAACATGTGTTGATATTTGAATTTTTTTTAATGCACTTGTAAAGCAGAGCTGTGCGCCTCACCTTGCCAGCAGTGTGTTCAGGTAGTCTGGAGTTGTGGGATCAGGGCTGAGAGGAGGGGATGTAACAAAAGAAGCAGCTTTGGCCCAGTTCTTGCTCCAGTAATGTGTCCCATCTGTCCCCAGACTGGCTGTGATTGGCTCCCCAAACACCACATTTCCTGAGAAGGAGATAACAGTGATTAAAATACCATGTCCACAGTCATGAGCAGCATAATCATATTTATTTACAGTATCTTAATTGAAAAGATTTTTGTATTTGTATAACTGTTTGAAAGCTGTTTGTGTTTGTAGTGAGATTTTGGTGATAATGGGGGTTTAATTCCTGTCAGGAACTCATCTTTTCTCCTGCTTTTGTTTCCAGTCCTTTGCTCTTACATGTCAGTGATTCATGTTTTCCAGATTTGTAAGGAAGGAACTTGGGAACAGATCCAATCGAAAGGTTTCCAGCTTATAAAGTCATTCAGGGAGTGCATATAAACATAAAAGAAGGCGATCTGAGGTTAGCACAGTTTTGTCTAATGTAGTTTTTTTAACCAGACAACCAAACACATTTTCTTCTCTTGTGCTCACCTATTTTTGCATCCATGTGTTATTTTACAGTTTACATTCACATCCCTCAGTTCAGGCCATGAACAAACAAGACGAGTTAAACGCCTTTTTGTCAGTAACCTGGTGCTCATTTTTAAAAACTCTTCTCAATACCTTTTTTTCGGGCCTGTGAGATGATGTCCGCGGCACTCTTGCTCATGACTCGGGTTACGTAGAGTGGACAGTTGGTTTGGCTTGCGATGGTTACTGCCCGAAACACAGCCTCAGCCTCCAGCTGCAGAGGAGGTACAAGCACAATGTTTGATGTGGTTAAACGGAAATGTTATTCCCATTAGAATTTACCTAAAAATATCAATTTATGTGCTGTCAGGGCTAAATGACGGCATGTGGTGGCTTTCAAATGTTTTCTTAGCCCTTAACATTTTTAGATTTTCTCACAAAACAACCTGAACATTTAATTAGAATTACATCTGACCCTGACCAAACTCTTATGCTCCTTGACAAACCTCTTAGAA
>NW_015119078.1:0-5321 GCF_001443285.1 Poecilia latipinna
TCCACACCCAAACCGTCAGACGCTTCCCAGCTGCGTTCAACCCACCACCTCCCCATCTCCACCCTCATCCTTCGGTTCTCCAGGATGGAACCCTTCCTGACCACCACCACCAGTGTCGGGCCCCGGGGGGAGAGCATCCCTAATCGGTTATCGGGATGTTCATCGAGTTCACATCAAATCTCAGCTCAAATCAGCTGCCGGGGCCCGAGCGCCAAAGAACTGTTATTCATTGCTGTCATTAAATCTTTTAATTGTTCCTTGTTCTCCGTCTGAGTCTTTCCAGATTGAACTGTATTTATGATAGAAGTTACGTCAGAGTAAAATGAATGCTCGTTATGATAAAAAATCTGTGAGCAGAACTTTTATTCCAGGTGAAAAGGTTTTGGTGTTACTTCCTATAAGTGGATCTAGACTTCATGCACAATTTTCTGGACCATATGAAGTGGACAGAAAAATAAATGAGACGAACTATGTGATTAAGACTCCCGATCGAAAACAAAAAATGAGGGTTTGTCATATTAACATGCTTAAACGTTATGTTTCCAGAGAAGGCGTTGTCGATAAAAACTCTTCTGTAGCCCCCATTTCTGTTTGCTCTGCAACACCACCATATCACCTGGCAGATGATGATTTGAGGGAGAACAGCGGTTGCATGCCTGTGGCTCGTTTGAGGAGCTCAGAAGTGTTGGGAAACCTGGAATCTTAACTATCTCATTTGTCACAACCTGCTCGAAAAGATGTTATTGATCTGATTGAAACTAATGTATTGCTTTTCTCAGATCATCCACAGCAAACATCCATGCTTTTCCATGACATTGATGTGGAGGTTGAGAAGCCAAACGACATGCTTACAGAATAAATCCAAAGGAGCGTGTTTTAATGCAACAGGAAGTGGCTTATCTGGTTGAACATGGTTTAGCAGTGCCCAGTAACAGCGCGTGGAGTTCGCCCTGTATTCTGGTCCCGAAACCAGATAACACATCTCGGTTTTGCACCGATTACAGAAAGGCTAATGCTGTCACCAAGGCCGATTCTTTTCCGCTTCCGAGAATGGAGGATTGCATTGATCGTGTTGGCTCCGCTAAATTTGTAACCAAATTGGACCTGTTAAAAGGTTATTGGCAAGTCCCATTAACATCTAGGGCTTCTGAAATCTCTGCTTTTGTAACTCCCGATTATCTTCTGCAATATACCGTTATGCCTTTCGGGTTGCGTAATGCACCTGCTACATTCCAACGTTTAATGCAAAAGGTATTATTTGGAGTGAAAAATTGTGAAGCATATTTGGATGATGTAGTCATTTATTCTACTACCTGGTCAGAACATCTGGAAACTCTTTCAGAAGTGTTCAGTCGTTTTCATGATGCTTCTCTCACATTAAATCTTTCAAAATGCGAGTTTGGTAAAGCCACTATCACTTACTTAGGAAAACAGGTTGGGCAAGGACAAGTGCATCCTATTGCTGCTAAAGTGCAGGCAATAATTGATTTTCCTGTCCCACAAACAAAAAAAAGATTTGCGTCGATTTTTGGGCGGATTTTGTAAAAACTTTTCAGCTGTAGTTAGTCCGCTCACTGAACTTGTTAGTCCCTTGAAAAATGTTGTCTGGTCTTCATCTTGTCAGGTTGCGTTTGAGTCTCCTAAAGCATTGTTGTGCAGTGCACCAGTGCTGGCTGCGCCAAATTTCGAACGTCCTTTTAAACTCGACGTTGATGCAAGTTTGTCTGGTGTTGGAGCTGTTCTTCTGCAAGAAGATGAGCAAGGCATAGACCATCCTGTCTGCTACTTTTCAAAAAAGTTTAACAGACATCAGCTTTATTACAGCACAATTGAAAAAGAAGCTCTTGCTTTATTACTTGCATTACAGAACTTTGAAGTTTATCTTGGTTCTAGTGCGCAACGTGTACAAGTATTTACTGATCATAACCCGCTGGTTTTTGTCTCCCAAATACGCAACTCCAACCATCGACTGATGCGCTGGTCTCTGCTTCTGCAAGACTTTAACTTGCAGATTAACTACAAAAAGGGTAAGGATAATGTACTAGCTGATGCTTTGTCTAGAATTTTTTAGTTTTCTCATTTGAATTAAACACTTGGGGGTGTGTTTAATTCTTGGGAAAGGGGGTGTTACGACTGACGGCGTAAAGTTAATTATAAATGATGAGTGTGCAGGTGCTCGCCCCGGATTGGTTCAAAGAAGACGACGGAGATGTCCTATTGGCTGCTTTCCGGAGGTGACAGACATAAAAGCTGCTGAAGCGGCTATCTCCACCTATCTCCACCGGCCACACCCCTTTTCTTTGTTCGTCTGTGTTTGAGTTCTGGAATGTAGGAGTGAGCTGCCGTTTATGTTTCCTCAGTTTTCTCATGTTTTTCTTAGTTAGGAAGGTACGTTTTTGTCCTTTGGTTTATTTGCTTTCGATTAGGTAAGTTTCTGCTACTATTTAGGTAGTTTCCTTTTGTTTGTTGTTTTCGGCGATAGCTCACTCTGAAGCCAAATACTCCATTTGTAACATCTTTGTCAGATACATCTTTTTTAAAATAAATAATAATTATCAACTGTTCAACTTTGTGTGTGTCGGTTGTTGAGATCGGAGGAGGATGGATCCTTCATGTTGCGACCTGGCCCCCCCTAGACTGGTCGTAACACTCAAATATTAAAATAAACTAACATTTATTTTTAAAAATATTTCACCAAATGCGCCATGCAGCGCCTGTAGTGGAACCTATTGACCTTATTCCTGGGGGCCTTACTGGGGAAACAATTATGGGTGTTACTTCCGGCGGTTAGCGGAAGTAGCATTATTTCATTGTTATTTGTAGGGTTTTTTGCTAATCTATATTTATGATAGAAGTTACATCTCTCTTTTCAGTTATAAAACAATATTTAGTAAAACATGTTTACCAACTATTACCAACAACATGTTTACATGCAAATTATCTGTGCGTGTGTAATACTGGTTGTGCTGTTCGTGGCTGTTCTCTAATAATCAGACCACGTTTACTTTGTGGCTACAGGAGGTGTGCTTTGAACGTGCTCCCAAAACAAAACCGGTAGTTTTCATTGCCTACCAGCAAATGAAAAGAATTTGGCTAACAATTCTAAACTTGAAGAGAGAACCCAAAGTGTTTTATGTGTGCTCACTGTATCGTGTGGACAAAAAGCCAATGGAAGAAAACCTGCATCTGTATCCGAAGCAACTGAGTCAGTGAAGTAGCTACATATGCTAGTGCTGGTAGCTGCATATGCTAGTGCTGGTAGCTACATATGTTAGTGCGGGTAGCTACATATGCTAGTGCTGGTAGCTACATATGCTAGTGCTGGTAGCTACATATGCTAGTGCTGGTAGCTGCATATGTTAGTGCGGGTAGCTACATATGTTAGTGCGGGTAGCTACATATGCTAGTGCTGGTAGCTACATATGATAGTGCTGGTAGCTACATATGCTAGTGCTGGTAGCTGCATATGTTAGTGCGGATAGCTACATATGCTTGTGCGACCTGAAGAAATTAGACCATTTCATAAAGTTGCCATCCCTCCCCGCAATAGCTATAGGTTGCGGTACAACACACCTGAATTAAATGGCTGCTTAGGACAGTCAAGTTCTCCAGAGTCGTGCTAATGACCTCTGACCTCATGATTTGACTCAGGTGTGTTAAAGAAGACACATCTAAAGGTTGGAGGACACTGACCCTTCTGAACTGGAGTTAAAGCCCTGCTGTACAATTTTCATTCAATCATAATCACATTTACTTGCATACAGTGGAAACTTTACCTGTGTTGAGGTAGATGAGTTTACATAGCATCTTTAAAACCATTTTGGTTTCCATTTGTTGAAAGTAAATTACAAACATTTAGCCACAGTTTGACCACTGCTTTATGACAGAAAAATATCTTGACGTCACAAATGTATGATTTTAATAGAAGCATCATTCGATTTATACTGTAGAAAGAAGATGACAAAAGTGTTTCCTGAATTAACTTTAATGTTCACCTCACTGCACACAAAGGACAGATTAAATATTTAAGAATGGAACAAATCTGATGAATCTTAAACAAAATAAGTTCAGATTAACATGGATGGATTCACAGCTACCTAAAGTTAATGAAATGTCTTAAAACTTACATGGATGTTCAAATATTGACTATAATCAATTAACAAAACACCATAAAGCTGTTTATTCAAATACGACCAAGGTCAGTCTGTACAGATTGAGGAGACACCATAACATCTACCAACAGAGCAGGTTAACTACTGTAGTTGTTTGAAATCCGTCTTGGTTCAGTTGACGGCTCAGTTTGAAGCTTCAGGTTTTGGTGTTGAACCTCCCAGAATCTCAGCTGCTGCAGATTGTCTGAAGATGCAGAGAAAAGTACAAATAGACAGTTAGTGTTAGAAAAATTATGTTGATTTTCCTGAGCAGCTGATGCACCGACAGACCTGACTGTGACAGAAGATTATTGAACCTGAAAATGACTTGAATCATGACATTGTATGTAGAAATTTTTCTCTTTATGTCGATCAAATGTTTATGCATTAAATGTTTTGCTGTGAAGGCTATTTTTGTAGTGGTGCTTTAAATAAATGCATAAAATATTTACTTTCTTAAGTATGTTTATTAGCTGTTAATTGTGTCAAAATATCAATTAAGAAATTTACTGCTTGTGAAAATCGAAACCATCTGAATATATTTTACCATCTACCGTATTTTCTGCATTATAAGGCACATAGAATAGACGCTACAGTAGAGGCTGGAGTTACTTTATGCATCCACTAGATGGAGCTGAACTAAAGGAAATGTCAACAAAACAGTCCGACTCCGGTCGGTGAGGAGAGCCTTCCTGGGCCGGGGCGTGGCCAGACGATGGCCACCCTTCTCCATTCGCGCACAGCATGTCGGTGGAGAACCTGGTGCTAAATGACCTGCAGACGACCTGATTCTGGACAGTCGGTAGGTAGATAGGTCAGTCAAACTTTATTAACAAACCAGCGTTGTGACAACTATCCCAGAATGCATCACGCACTTCTTCTACGGGTGAAAATGAAGTGAAAATTGTTCCAGACGTTCTCAACAAATGATAATATAGTTCTTTTGAGACCAAATAATAATGCAACACCTTCTCAAAGGTCATTAAATTTTAAATTCTAATGAACATTTAACACTGGAATTGGAAGACATTTTTAATATCCAGAATAAATAAAACTAATAAATTTTGAAGTCTTTTTCAACAAAATCCATCCATCCATCCATCCATCCATCCATCCATCCATCCATCCATCCATCCATCCATCCATCCATCCATCCATCCATCCATCCAT
>NW_015119079.1:0-5312 GCF_001443285.1 Poecilia latipinna
AATCATGGAAAGATTTTCCACACGATTATATAGCTTTCTTTCAGCATGAAGCATGTTTGTTCAGCTAACTTAATTTTCATGAGTTGGATCAACTTAATTAAGTAGTGTGAAGTTATCAGTGTAAAATTAGTTAGGCTGGCTCTATTAAATTACATTGGGTCCAACTAAAGTAAATAAGTTGAATCAACCACAAAAATTAAGTTGAACCAACACATTTGCTTTAAATTGGAATAACCTTAATAAATTAAGTTGAACCAACACATTTGCTTTAAATCGGAGTAACAAAATTACATAGTGCTGAAATAAAGCAAAGTAATCAGGTGGAAAATCTTTCCATGATTTTTTTATGTTAATCCAAAGAGTTATTTTTTTCAGTGCAGGAGCTGTTGCACATGAAGCTCAGCAGGATGGTCGTCATCTCAGATTCCCGCTGTGGGCGTTCGTAAGGCACGGTCACTCTCTGCCTTTTGGTGTTCGGATCCTCAAAGTACTGGGCCAGCTGGCTGCCCTCCACTCGGATCAGATGGCTCCGGTTGTCGGACGTGTCTTCACTTTGGTGGTGTGGGCACCTCTCGACGACTTCGGCCACATGCTCAGTCTTCTTATACACGGCCGTTGCTCTGATGACGGCGCCCGGCGGAGGCTCCTTCTTAACCAAAATCCCAGTCGGAGTTGTCTTGGCCAGATGGCAGAATAGTTTGGTTAACTTTTCTGAAAACGTGGAGGTGACGCTCTTGGCTGTACCGGATTCGTTAAATTTCAGGGTAAAATCCAGTTCTCCCTCGTAATTGGAAATTGCAGGGACCATTGGGGCTGCAGACACATTTCTAGTTTCCTGCTGTGGGCACGAATTCCTATGTTGTGCGTAGTTGCCAGCATTTACCACCAGACCTGGGCTGTCTTGAAGCTAAAAGTCTTCTTTATGAACATTTTGGAATTGAATATAAAATTGCACAGGCCTATATATGGACAAAATTAACAACTGGCCAGCTATTAAGAATGAGGATATTAAATCACTGCAAGCATTCCCTCTGTTTCTTAAGGGACGCTCAAACTTAACAAAGCATATTCATTCATATGAAGGAACTGGACTTGCCATCCAATATGAGGAGCATAACCCTGGAAGCTTCCCTATAAAACGAGGGAAAGATGGTGAAATGTGGCCTGTGACCTGCAGGAAAGCAGGGGTCAGAGGGCATTATTCACCGATCGTGTTGTTTTTATTGAAAAGCAAGTTAAAGTTGTGTCTGATCCACTGTTTGCTAACGTCATGGACCATCGAGAGCTCAACTCCAGAACCAGCAGCTTTACCAAACAGAACAGGGGAAGTAGCTTTGCTACAAATGTTGCTGCAGTAAAGAATGAATGTCCATCTGGAGATGAGGGCAAGTCCTCAAGCCTCAGCTGTCTGTGTTGTCTCCAAAGTAATCATGCTGTTGACAAGCGCTTCACGTTTGACGACAGAGCCGCATAAAGATAAAGTAAGCATTATTAAAGAAAAGGGCGTGTGTTTTGGCTGCTTGAAGGTGGGACATATTAAGCACAGAATGCAGAAGTCGTTTGGTCTGTTCTGTTTGTCACCGGCGGCATCCAAGTGTCCTGCACATCCGTGAGGAGAGCACAGGAGTTTTCTCAAGACCTCCAAAGAATCTTTTGAGTACCACCTCCACAATGACTCAGACCTGTGGTCATGTCAGGGTCTGTGACGAAGATGTGACCCCCACAAAGTGTGGCCACATTTGTTGGATTAAATTGTGATTTTAGTTGTTTGGAGTTTTGGAGCAATGTCACGCAGTAACACGGGTGCGCCGCTAGATGGCAGAAGCGGGCTCTTGCGGGACTGACGGTGCCGAGGAAGCTCCCTTCCATTCGGATGAGAGCTACCAGCACAGCAACACCGTCTCCTGTGGCTCATTTGTTCTTTTCCTGTTAAAACAGGTTATTTGCATCTGTTTGCCTGTCCCTCCACCTGAGACCTGAAACAAAGATAACTCAAACCTTTCTATCGTTGCGGTTCAAGTCAGGAGTCCAAAAACAAAGACCGCTGTGCTGACATGTGCATTTTTGGACCCGGGCAGCACAGGAACATTCTGCACTGAAAGTGTGGCCCGGAAGCTGCAGCTGAGAGGGGAAAAGAGCAAGTGTCCAGCTGCAAAGAATGGGAGATGAAGACATTGTGAATTAAATGGAACATGTCAGTCACTAAGAAAGTGTGTAAAGAACAAAATGAGATTTAAAAGGCATTTCATTGATATCTGAGTAATGGCAAACATGATCTAAATGGACCATTAAAACATTTTGTTGTAAATATTTGGCCCATTTTACAAAAAATAATTGTAAGCCAAACATGGGGACATGGAATGCTGCTGCTGCTGCAAAAAAAAAAAAGAATCACCTATTCATTTCATTTGGTGCCTTGCCACTGTCTTTGTCCCTGAATCTGACCAAACTTTAGGAAAGATTTTTCTATTCTTTGTTTTACAAAAATAACATTTGGGTGTTTCTTTTTTGTGGCAACATTTAGGCCTTTGTATTGTTTAAAAAAAAGTATTAATGTTTTAAGTTTTAAATATTTTGTTACAACATAGACATGTTTAAGAATAACAGATTCATAATGCAAAGCTGAGGATTGCATAAATCAATAATTACAGGTGTTTTTTTTGTTTCACCTGCTGGCGGGGAAAAAAAAAGGAAACAAAAGAAACAAGTGTGGATAACCACTTCTCACCGAGCCTCAAAAACAGAAATGATTCACATAACAAGACCTCACCCTGACGACTCAGAGACCATAAAAAGATACATTTTTAGGCCGTGACCCAGTTGTAATAAAAATTAAGCGACCATTTCTGCCAGACAATAAAAGACGTTTATTTGAAATGAATGAACTTTATTTTACACAAATGAAATTGGAACAAAATTAAAATAACAGCCATTTTCTCCACTTTTCTAAACTTGACCTTTGACCCCTGCTAACCTAACCACCTCTCCCCCTCTCTTCGACCTTACACCTCTATCTAAACCCACAACTGGTTGTCATCTCTTAGGCTAATCCTTACCGTTTCCAACCCTCTCCTAACTGATTAGGCAGGCGGCCCTAAACCACGCGATCCGCTTTTTCAAATCAATGGGGGTCGATGGCAGCAACGCAGAGGGGCCGTGCTATGCCAGTCGGACTTCCCGGGCACCTGCCACACCTCCCGCTGACCCTCTGTGCCGAGTTTGGCCCGTCTGACGCTCACCGTCTCGGAGCTATTTCGAGTGCTCAAATGAGCAACTGGGTTTTCTTCCTATATATCATCATCCTCTACTGTCTGTGCTAGGGAGCACACACCCTTGTCCATAATCTGGCTCCTGTGCCTCCATCTAGTGGAGAGAAAAATCAACTGCACATTCAACTAAAGTTTCTTTTAAGTAATTTAGTTCATTTAGCTTTTTAACAATTCAGTGTCTTTATCATTAGGATTTGCATCATTATGTAATTAGTTCTTTACATAAGATATTGAGTTGACTAGTGGAAAAAAAGATCTCTCCCTCTTTGACCGCCCAATTTTTTTGCTGTAATTATAATTAATTATTAGCTGATTAATTCCCTCAGTGTATAAAGATTCCAACCAACACTCTACAGCCCAGGCCTGGCTACCCTGGAATAAAATTTGAAATTGAAAAAAACTAATTAATTGTGAAAAAGAACAAATGTGACACCATAATAGCATTTAATTTTCTGAAGTTATTCATGGCAAACAATTAAGTTTTTTATATAACTATTTTAGGTTCAAGTAAAAAAGTCTTAAGCCAATATATTTTGCTGCTAATAATTTTTATTCGGAACATTTGACATTAAAGTGATAAAATCAGAAAAACAGACAAAGATTCTAAAAATTAAATTGCTTATTGCTTTCTTTACCAAATACAACATGATGGAAGTTTTAAAAAATAATACAAAAAAAAAGAAAATACAAATATTGGCAGAAAAAAAGACTTTCAGATATCTTCCATTATTATGTTCTACTACCGAAAATATGCTTCGCCAAAAAGGCTGCTGGTTTCTGCTTCCCCTAAAAGGCTACTAAATTCGGCTTCCCCAAAAACGTTGCTTGTTTCTGCTTCCCCTAAAAGGCTACTAAATTCGGCTTCCCCAAAAACGTTGCTTGTTTCTGCTTCCCCTAAAAGGCTACTAAATTCGGCTTCCCCAAAAAGGCTGCTTGTTTCTGCTTCCCCAAAAAGGTTGCTTGTTTCTGCTTCCCCAAAAAGGCTGCTTGTTTCTGCTTCCCCGGAAAGGCTGTTGGATTCTGCCGCATTGAAGGCTGGTGGATCCTGCCAGGATGAAGGCTGGTGGGTTCTGCTGGGCTGATGAGAAACAGGACTATTGTGTAATGAGGCCTCTTCAGAATGCTGGTGTCCTACACAATCTGGGAAGTGGACTCCATCTTGGTGCATCTCCACGTAATCTGAAAAATATAGAGATTGAGTTACAAACTGAATGAAGTCAATACAAAGATGCTGAGCAGTTATCAGGAGAAGAGGAAACTAATTAATGTAAATCTGGAACCACTTACATAGCAGTTCAGGAATCCTTTTTGTGGCAACCGTCATGAACTCTGTGTCCACAGCTATTGGGGGTTCTTTCTCTGTGCAAACATTGGAAATTTATACATTCTTCCAGACGAAATATGATAAAGAAACACATAGAAGCTCTTACCAGCTTTCTTACGCAGAACCTTGTCTTTAAACTTCTTATATACTCCAGCCTTCAATGTTTTGAGCTCATGTAAAATACCAGAAAGTTGTCCCTGAGACAGCTTACTAGCTTTTTCATGGCTCGATTGAATGTACTTGAGGAACATGCCCACATTACACAGCATGCGCTTCACAGAAGTCAGTGCATACCCATTCTCTTCAAGGTATTTTGGATACCTAGGGAATGACAGTCAATTTTCTCATTCACTTTTACACTTTAAATTTCATTCCATCTACTTTAATTGAATGCCACAATTAAATGTGGACATAGCAGTACACACCTGCGTAGCCTGTCCTTCTGGTCCAGAAATCCCAGGTCCTGCTGCCCAGCAGGTGACGGCATGCCACCGAGCATATACAGGCAGAACCTCTTAGCATGACTCCTTGCCTGTTGTGCGTTGTCTAAATGCCTCTTTCCTGTGCGTCCTCCCACACAAACTTGTTCAAAATCTTTCAGAATAGCGTCTGTAGGAAGACAATTTGATTTAGATTCATTAACTGGCAGTCTGATTTTGAACTACTTTGTTTTGGTCGTTTATCTTGGAAACAGTTTCCATCGACTTAACAGACACTAG
>NW_015119080.1:0-5302 GCF_001443285.1 Poecilia latipinna
GACTCTGCTCTGTCACATGAAACCATCTTTTTCTGTCTGTATTAAAATAAATGCAAATGCCTCTGTTATGTTATGTGTTTCCTGTAAAGGTTACATATTTATACTTTGATCTGTTACTCTGACAACCAAAGATAAATTCCCTTCCTGTGCCACAAGGTTGTCCAGTAGAGGACTCGGGTTTGGGTTGGATGTGGGTCAGACGTGGCCCAGTGATGGCGCCAGGCCACTGGAGGTCAGCAGCACCACGTGTTTGGGCCGCTGGGCCAGCTGGGACTCGTTGGGTTCTGAGCCGCCTCTCTGCAGACGGTCAGGCTTTACGACAGAAGCAGCTTCAGGGATGAGCTCCAGTCTAGTTTGCACTCAGATCAGCTCATGATGTGCAAGCAGTTTGGATTTCCTACGTTTCCCAGACAGTAAATTTCCCACCAGTTAAAGATGAGGCAGCTGGATCTGGTTCAGGAAGAACTGGAGAAGTGATTGAGACATTTTCATAAACGCAGAAAGAAAAACCCGTCCGATTGGAATGTGTTTGATCAGAACTCTCATCAGAGTCCTGAGGCTTTTATCCGTCCCTTTAATCAGCGTGTCAGCCTGCTGATGACCCAGCTGATGCTCGGAGCGGTCCGATCGCTTTCAGCTGCAGTCAGAACCATGATTCATTCAGCTGTAATGATTCTGCAGAACTCACCTGCAGCTCGGCTGTTTGGCCGCGTTACAGACACCGTTTCACACTGATTGGGTCGCTGACGTTGTTAATGACTCCAGCTCTGATTTTGCTGCCAGTATTTTGTGAATTATGACTTGTTCTGATGCTCTGATAGTGTGATTTCTGGTCAGGTTTTACTTTGGCAGCGTTAATGTAAATATTTTCCTGCTCTGCAAATATTAGCCCCATTTAGAGCGACTGGATGCTTGTGGAAGCAGCTTCTGGGCTGATTTAATGTGCAGTCTATGAGCTTTCATGGTGTGACCCGATTTAACATGTTGATGGGTTTAAAGATGCGGGTCAGAACCGTCCAGGCTGTTCTTTAGAGCTAATGGACCTCTGGAAACCGTTCCAGAGTCAGGAAAAACTCGATCCGTTTCCTCATATCCATCTTTTAACTAGAGCATCAGCAGAATCTGGAAACAGCCTGGAAAACTCTGGAATATCGCTGAAGTGTTTTCCATGTGAAAGGAGGAGGGAAGAAAAGAGAAATGGAAAAATAATCCAAACTTTATTTCCCGTTTCATCCATCAGTTCATCATTTCATCCATCTGTCTGTCCTTTCATTTGTCCATCCATACATACATAATTAGTTGTTCTGATTCTGATCTTTGCAGAGATATTTGTGATAAATTTAAAAGATTAAGCTTTTCTATTCAAGCTTCAAGAAATGGAAAATGTATCCTGGAGAAGTTTGTAGTTTTGACATTAAAATGTTCTGAACTCCTTTGGACGTCAGTGAGGAGGAAACGTCAGCAGAACAAGGCTGAAGTCACCAGAGCTGATCAGCAGAGCGTTTCTATTTCTGGTTGGATATTTCTCAGAATGAAGACAGGTTCTGTCCTGCCTCTGCAGTGCTGCGTCTCACACCTGCTGTGGAAGAAAAAAAAGTTTTTAGCCTTTCTCACACAGCTTTAAAGCGGTTTCCATTTTTATCTGAGCTGTAGTCAGCAGCAGCAGGAAGTAGCAAACAGCAGGACAGGAAGAAATGATGCTGAGACGCCATCATCTCAGAGAAAACCAGAAAACACAAAAATCAGCTGGTTTTTAAACTGCAAGTTAAGAGAGATTCCTGTAAGCTGACCAGCAGAGGGCTGAACTGGGCCGACTGGGAGGAATGGGACGAGTGGGTGGCCGTCCAGCTGCTGCGACAGAAGAAGCCTTTGTTTGTGCGTGGCTTCCTGCGCTGCAAGGCAGCATCCATGTTCTGGAAGCTGTGAGCAGCGCAGGTCCTGCTGACCGGCCCGTCTCCACGCTGCCTCTGTGAAACGGGACTTTGTTCTGCTGTTTGCTGTGCGGGACGATGACGCTGAAAACAAAGAGCTGCCGACGGCAACGAGACGACCCAAAACACGACAGAGACATTTAACTGACCAGTCAAATGTCTCTGTCCACCAAACTGCATCTGGTTAACATCAGATGACCTGCAGGCAGGAAAAACTTTAGTTAATGAATATAATAAATGCAGAATTAACGGCTAAAAACGGTGAAAATCCTCTGAACCAGAGCATCAGCAAATAGGAGATCTGTGACATTAATGGGACTTTTGGAAATAAAAATCTGTCAAAACATTTTTCAGTCAGAAATAAAAGTACTTTACTGTTAGTAAATGTTGAAAAATACATTTTTATTTTAGTGTAAAAGGATCTTTTGGTGTGAAACTTAAAAATCCAGTGAATAGATTAATGCAGCTAAAATCTGGATTTAAAAACAAAAAAGAAAATCACTGAAATTATTACATTTACCTTGAAAAAATGCTACTGAAAATAAAGCAATGCAGAAAGAAAAGAAAAAGTATAAGGAATTGTGCCATAAAATTATGATGTGACTTTAAAAGATTACATTTTAAAGAGTTTTCCTTGAAGAAAACAATGGAAAGTAAATGGCTTTAGAAAATAAAGGTCATGAAGTCAGTGTGACTTTCTAAAAGTAAAAGTCCTCTAAAATATTTGTCTAGAAAGTCTTATAAAAGATGTGACTTAAAAGAAAATACTTTGAAATAATTAAGGTCTAAGAAAACAAATTTCCTCTGAAAACTTATTGATATTTTTAAAAGCAAAGTTTATTCCAAAATTTTAATTCTTCAAAGACCTTGAAATAATAAAAAAACTCTTCAAAATTATGTTAATTTACTTTTGTAATAATAATTATTTTTAAAAAATCAATTAAAGTTTCCTCAGAAATTACAAGAATAAAAAAATGTTTCTAAAAGAACAAAAAAAAACTTTCAATTGAATTAATTGTTCTTCAGAAAGTAGATGATCATTCACCTTTAGAAGATAATTTGTCTGAAATGAATGTTTGATTGTGAAATAAAATGGTTAAACACGTTGCATTGAAAACTCGTTAATGAAGTTGTAATTCTCTCTCCTGGCTTTTGAAGCCATTAATGAAGGATAAAGCCGAGTTTTTTAAAGTTTTATGAACATGTCCGTCCTCCTGCAGGTCGGCTCTACGCCATGCAGACCGGAATGAAGCTGGACAGCAAAACTCCGGAGTGCAGGAAGTTCCTGATGAAGCTGATGGACCAGCTGGAGACGGTGAGTCTTCCTCCTCCTCCTCCTCCTCCTCCTCTCCGTGTGCGATCCCATCTAGGCTTCCAGGGACGGGTAGTTTGGCAAAGTGCAGGTAATTCCTGCCATTAGCTGCACTTTAGCTGAAGATCAGAGCTTCATGGTGGCATGCAGGCTGTTACGCTCTGCAGGAGGCTGTGTCTTCCTTCATCTCCTTCTCCTCTCCACAGAGAGAACCAATATAATCATCCCTTTTAACGTTTTGCGTCACTTATGTTGTATATTATATATGTTAATGCAATCCTTCCACTTTACAGTATGTTATGCCTTTTTCTGATCATTTCAATTTAAAATCCTAAGTTTCTTCAGTTGAGAGGTCGTGGAGTCAGGGCGCTGGTTTGATCAACATGAAACACCGACTGGGGTCAGACTGCCAGCTCTTTCAGAAAGATCACAGAGTCAGAGAGTCCATTTCACTCCACACAACAGAAACACACGATTTGTAACAAGACCTCTGTTTTTAGGGGAAATGTTTTCTTTTCAAAGAAGAAAGAAGGGGAGAAGAAGAGGGGAAAATGAACAAAAAGAGAGAAAAAAATAAACGGGTAAGAAAAAAGAAAAACGGGAAAAGGAAAATCAAAAAGAAAAAAAAAAGATAAGAAAAGAGGACATTATATTTGTCCACAAATAATAGAGCTAAGAATATGTCGACAATTTGCTCTTGCAATATGCATTTTGCAAAGAACTAAGTGGACGGCAGTAAATGTCACCTGATTATTGGAGTACGGTGCATTCAGGTTCTCTGTGCTTGAGATCCAGTTTATGATTGTTTTTAGATGAGGAATAATTAAAATGTAAAGAAGTGGTGAAGTCACTAAAACATTAAGATGAACAATTTTTATTTTTCTAGAGATGAATAAACTTTATCTGAGGTTTATGTTTGCTATGAAACACTTTTATTATTCATCACAACATTCAATAATTTTATCGCCCGTTTTCCTAATATTCAGACTTGGCAAATAATTTACCAGTAGTTGCAGTAAACTACACAACTGTCATGTATGATCTGTGACCATCTTACAGATATGACTGAGTAATGCTACGATTAAAGGACATAAAACCAGCCTTTCAGAATCATTTAGTTTTTATATTTGAATAGAGAGTGTTGACTTCATTTGAATAAAATGTTATTTTAAGGGAAGATTCGGGTAAAATATTCATGCTGCTCTTCATGTACAATTAATGCATCATAGTTCCAAACTTGTTGTTTTAAGTAATCGTGATTATTTAAAATGCTTGTTCAGAGCCTTCATATCTGATTTTGTAAAAGATATTTGGAGAAACGATGAGGCCGGCTGCCTTAATGATGCACACGTCACAGACGGTGCAGGAAAGAAGAATTTCATCACCTTAAACAAGCATCAACTCAAACGTTTCCACATTTCTAGAGTTTCTGTGCAGAAACTTTTGGCAGATCTTTAAACCGTACATAAACCTGGCCTGTGCAGCAGCAGAAGAGAGAAGAAGAGCTGCAGGACTTTCCTTATTAATCACTCAGAGCCAATTACAGCAGACCCAGTTTACCCTGGAGACAGCTTTGCAGAAGCTCTGGAGATCTTTATAACGTCACAGTCTGGATGCAGAATCACATCCTCAGCTGTGATGCAGTTCTTCAGTTTTCAGATTCATTAACCGTCCTCAGCTGTCCAGCATGGTCTTAAGTTTCACAATGCATCACTAAGCTATGATGGACTCCTTTTAAAATTAGGACTAAGAACATCTGGGTTGAATAGAAGAAGTGAGACACATCCGACATGTTTCCACCTCATCAAAGTTGAAGTTGACTTCTTGTCTTTTTCCTGCCATTGAAAAAGTTTTACAAATACAAGCTGTCTGCTGGGATCTCCCTAGAGAATCAATGAACTGGCGCATTAGCCATCACAGGTTTCTCCCTGCTGACTGGCCCAGCTGGACTCATTAAATCTGTTTTGCTCTGTCATCGTCGGCTCTGGTCTCAGAGCGTTCGCTCTCCCTGGGGAGGAAGAAATCATTTGTTTAAAAGCTGATTTCACTCCAGGGCGCA